>NC_067398.1:545124159-545129159 GCF_016432865.1 Antechinus flavipes
TTGCTCAAATTAGTTACTTTAATTTTAAGAGAACAATATGTTAAAGTCCTATTCTTATATTTCATCATGACATAAAGGTGATCCTGACTCTTGGAATTCTATGTCAGCAGACAACAGACTTTGGCAGGACCTACCTACCATACTGGGAATAGGTCTAGTGTTGGACAGGGGCCTGGTGTCAGAGAACCAGTTTTTCAATCTGAGGAATTGAGTCTCACAATAAAAGGCTGCCTCTTAAGTGAATATTTCTCCCTTCCTTTCTTCTTCCCTCCCTATTCTCCTTTCTCTTTCTTGTCTCCTTTCCTTTACCATTTCCTTCTCTCTCCTTTCTTCCTCTCCCTCTTTATTCCCTCCTTCACTTTCTTTCTTTCCTTGCATTTTTCCCTCCTCTCTGTTACTTTCCTTTCTTCATTCTTTTTCCCTTCCTTCTCTCCTTTCCCTTCCTTTCCTTCATTCTTTCCCTCTCTACTTTGTTCCCTTCCTCTTCCTCTCTGTAATCCTTTCTTTATTTCTTCATCAATTCATGAAGACTGTCTATTAAGGTACAGAGTTGGGATTACATTCTATGTGGGAGGAAAGAGATGGAGAAAAGCTTGATATCTCTAATGTATCATCTTGGAGTTATGTTCTTTGATTTTATCTTGGTAACAACAGCAACAACAAAATGATAGCGTTCATTAAACTAAATTATTAATATTAATATTTGATATTTCTTCTTTACTACATTTTCTTCTACTAGGCACAAATAAGTAAAGTTTCATTGTGACTCTATTTCTACATCTTTAAATCTATCAATGTCCATAAGATGTGTTTTTGCATTTTATTCCTTCCCTCTATTTTCCCAGTTCCAGGAGATAACATTGGGGCTTTCTCCTTTGCCTTTTCTCCTCTTGAAAATCATGTGTGTTTGCCTCCTTATTTTATCAGCTTCTGTACCAAGAAGAACTAGGCTTTGGGCACATTACTTAAGATAAATAGGGTTGGGCCTTAGTTAAGTATTTACCAAAAAATCTCTAAGGAAAACAGAGGGTGGTGGTTTAGAATGTGGTGCTCTGCCCTCTGAGTCAGTATCAAAGAAGGCCCTGTTGTGGGCCTGGCACATCTGTATTTGGAGAAAGATAGAGGGTTACTTGCAAACTAAATAATGATTTCGGGAGTTGAGATTTCTGTGGAACCCTTTAAAAATAAAAAAAAAATGGTAGCCAAATTCTAATTGGAGTAGTATCAATATTTTTCAACCCCAATCTTTTTCAGTAGCATGAAGTTCCTTAAACTATTTTGCCAATTATTTAGGATTAGCTGCCAGAAAATAATTGCTTGAGTCCATGATATCTTTGTGTATCTGAATCTATCAATCTAAGATATTTAGAGGTGAAAGAGAGACTCTTCATCTTAGAGGGGAGGAATCCAGGGCTTGAGAAGTATCTGTGACTTTGCCCCAGTCACATAGCTAGCCAGTGTCAGATTCAGTACTATATCTGTTTCATGATTCTATTTCTTCCATATTACCATTTAGAAAGAACATATTTTTGTCATTGAGACTTAACCTGTCAACTGGAAAGTGTCTTAAAGATATCTTATCCAATTAGAAATGAGTTGTGAGTTTTCTCATCTATATAATGACAGATTTTGACTGAGTGTGCTCTGAGCCTTTCTAATACTAGGTTTATGTTCCTATGAATTCTCTGTCTCTGGTTCTCTCTCCATCCTTTCAAAATTAAAAACACATTTTTAATTTATGGAATAAAACAACTCACAACGAGTCTCACAGGCCTAGAGAGAAAAAGCATATTGCATATGATTAAAGAGACAGAATTTGACCAGACCTCTCACTGCAAACCTTGCATACTTTCCACTGTGCTATAGGACCTCATTGATATTGATATGCCATCTAGAACAAAACAATTTTAGAAGTTTATATCTTGATAGTAAGGATTGAGGTCTATTTTATTTCTTTTATCTCCCTTAAAGAATGAGTAGCAGATTTAGGAATAACAAATGCGCAAGAAAGTATTTTGAAAGAATGTCATGACAATCTCTCCTAAATAACAAATGAATGTTTGTCAGATATCTACTTTACAGAATGTTCTGTCCTAAGCTGTCCCAAGCCATGCATTTCAAGATGAAACAAATCAACAACAGAAAAAAAATTATCTTTCCATGATGAGCTTTCATGGACCTTTTAGTAAGGTAAGAAATACAGCTGAAGAAAAGGAATAAGTGGGTCCTGCGTGTCATGGTCAGGAAATTGCATTAAGCGGTCAAAAACTTCATCTCTTGCTCTACTACTAGCCTTGTTCTTGGATAATGGGCAAGCCATTTACCCTGCTTAAGTATAAAGGACCATGCTGCTAAATTTTCCTGACTTGCTTTCAGTGCAGCCCTGCTCACTGGGAACCAGTCCAGAGCTCCCTGTGTCATCCTAGCAAGGTCTCTTGTCAGGATGCATGACCAGCTCCATATGAGATGTTCCAGAGCAGCAAACCAAGAGGTTCCTGTTGGTTTTGCAATGTCATCTCTGAAAGAATTTAGAGACAAAGTGATAGAATTGGGGGGGATGGAGCAGCACCTAAGATTCCATCATTTCCCATCATCTCCCTTGCTATATACAGAAGTAGAAATTAAGATCTCCAGAGGTGAAATGACCTGTTTAGTGACACTGATTGCAAGGTACAATGCTAGAACTTAAATTTAGATCTTCTGTTTTTAAAAGGGCCCAATTATACAAACTATTTATAGCAGCTCTTTTTGTGGTAGCAAAAATTGGAAATGGAGGGGATGTCCATCAATTGGGGAATGACTGAACAAGTTACAGTAAATGAATGTGATGGAATACTATTGTGCTATAAAAAATGATGGAAGGGATAGTTTCAAAAAAAAAAAAACAGGGAAATCCATATGGACTGATGCAAAAGGAAGTGAAGAAAATCAGAACAATCTACACAGAATATTGTAAAGATAATCAACTGTGAAAGACTGATCAATGGAATGATCCACTGCAATTCCAAAAGACTCATATTAAAACATACTATTCACCTCCAGAGAATTGATGGACTCTAAGTAAGCCTGAAGCATATTTTTGTCAATTACTTTGTTTCATTTTTTTTCCCTTGAAACATGGCTAAAGCAGAAATTTGTTACATATCTGCACATATATGTAAAGGGTTTTATTTTTCTTGTCTTCTTATTAGGTAATAGAAATGGGGAGGGAGATAGAATTTAGAACTGAAGATAAAACAAAATTTTTTTTTCTTAAATTAGCCCTTTTACCCTTTTCACTGTGCAATATTGTCTTCCTTAGAACTCTGAGTAGTCTCTGACACACATTACCCAAAGCTGGGATATCTCCTATCTTGTTTTTTTTTTTAATTTTTTTATTATTATTATAACTTTTTATTGACAGAACCTATGCCTAGGTAATTTTTTTTACAACATTATCCCTTGCACTCACTTCTGTTCCGACTTTTCCCCTCCCTCCCTTCACTCCCTCTCCCAGATGGCAAGCAGTCCTGTACATGTTGAATATGTCACTGTAAGATATCTCCTCTTTTCTTTTATTCCCCACCATGAATTTAAGGATATAGCATGTCGCTTGTACTCAGTAAATAGTTTTTTGTTGGCTAAGCAAGGTTTGTTTTCATTCAGCAAAACTAGCCTTATATAGAATTATAAAATAGATTGGATTGTATTATTGTATCACTTGTGTGAAAGTAATGAAATATTATTATTCTATAAGAAACTATGAGCAGGCTGATTTCAGAAAAGTTTGGAAAGACTTAACATGAATTGATGCTGAGTGAAGTGAGCAGAACCAAGAGGATATTGTACACAGTAACAACTTGATTATATGATGACTGACTGTGATGGACTTGGTTCTTTTCAACAATAGGGTGATTCAAAGCAATTCCAATAGACTTGGAATGGAAAATGCAAAACACTTCCAAAGAGAGAACCATGGAGACTGTAGGTAGATTGAAGCATAGTATTTTCACCTTTCTTGGTGTTGTGGTTTTTTCTCTTTTGGTATGAATTTTTCTTGCACAACATGACAAATATGGAAATATGTTTAAAAGAACTGCATATACTTAACCTATATGAGATGGTTTGCTATCTTTGGGAGGGGAAGGTAAAAGAAGGGAAGAGAAAATTTTAGAACACAAAATTTTACAAAAATGAGTACTGAAAACTATGTTTTCATATATTTGGGAAAATAAAATACTATTGAAAAATAAAGAATTGTACTACTTTCCCTATTATTACTTTTTGTCCTCACCACCACCACCCCCCAAAAAAAGTTCACTCTTTCTCTTACCATTGCTGCCTGTCTAAATTATTTGTCATATTTTCAAATCTATTATTAGATTCTCTCCAACTATGTTCTGGAGCACTAGATTGGTGAGTCACCAAAAGAGAAACTAGAGTAGGTAAAGTTGGTGACATGATCTGGAAAGGGTGTGATTTTTAACTGACTGTGGGGGATGTTTGCCATCTCTGTTTTGCCAATGAGCTAAACACTAGGAAAAAATAATAGTCAGTCAGCAAGTATTAAGTATTTATCACATACTACTGTGCTAAGGTCTGTTGTAATTATCCTTCCTTCTTGAACTATGACATCAGAAAGGTGATGCCATGATTTGCAAGTGAAGGGGATTTAAGTGAAGGATGACTGTGCAGTTACCAACCTCCCTCTCTCCCCCTGAGCCATCTGGGGCTAGTGTTAATATATAAATCAGGAAGACAGGAGATGGCCTCAGACACAGAGGGAGACTTTGGCTTTATAATTTAAGATCTTTCTTAAGTCTCGGTCTGACTTAGGCAGCATCCAAACAGTGATTAAGGTTAGGCAAGAAATGAGGTAGAGAATGATCTATTTTACTTCAACAATAAAAGGAAATATGGGAGAGAGGGAGGAATGGAGAGAGAAAAAGAAAGAAGGAAAGAAGGAAGGAAGGAAGGAAGGAAGGAAGGAAAGAAGGAAGGAAGGAAGGAAGGAAGGAAGG
>NC_067398.1:551329159-551454159 GCF_016432865.1 Antechinus flavipes
GGCTAAGCCATATTATAGAGCATTCCCTGCCTTTGAAATCAAATGACTTAAATTTAAATCTGGCTCTGTCCTTCCCAGCTATGTGATTTTGGGGAAAATCACTCACTATCTCTAGTGATTATAAAATAAAAGTTTGGACTAGATGTCTTCTAAGTTATATGGACTTTCATCTCTCTCTATATGAAAGTTCCATTCTAGTTCTCTTTTGGACTTGCTGTGATTATTCAGTTATTCAGTTGTTTCCAATTCTATGTGACCCTATGAGGTTTTCTTGGCAAAGATACTGGAGTAGTTTACCATTTCTTTCTTCAATATGTCCCCATCTTACAAATGAAGAACTGAGGCACATAGGGCTTAAGTGATTTGCTCAGGGTCACACAGCTCATAAGTTTTTGAGGCTAGATTTAAAGACAGATCTCTCCCAACTCCAAGCCCAGTGCTCTATTCATTCTACTACCTAGCTGCTTTGAATGTGATCATATACAATATTCATTTATGCTTAACTTACCCCTTCCATTAGATTATGAGCTCTCTGGGGGAAGCAAATGTGTCATTTTCCCTCTTTATATACTCAGTGCCTAGTGTAATCCTGGGACATATTTGATGTTTAATATACACTTCTTAGAGTTGGGCATTTTTTTTGCCCATTTTATAATTCTCTTGTTGTCAACTCTTAACTGGACTAACATCAGGGGAAAAAGAAAGCCCTCGCAGGTCTTGTCTTTTAACATACAGACGCCATGTGTACTTAGTATATAGGTTTTCTTTAAACCATCTGCCAACACTATTCTAATATAACAAGCCAATGGTATTCAATGCCAGGATCGCCTTATAAAGAATCTGCATTTGCCTCAGCCCATAAGACAAAAATATGTTCAATTATGGTCTACATAATTATGGCTAGAGCCTGCTGTTGCTGCTGCTAATCAAACTCCTTGCACAGATAATGGAAGGAAATTAGCATACTGCAGTATTCCTAGAGGAAAAAAATGGTGGTCTTTTTTGGCTTTTAAAAAAGAAAAAGAAAACAGAAGGGACAGATAACAGCAGTTATTGACAAAGCACTATGAGACTCTAGAGAAAGGCAATGTTTGGGAGTCACATGCTGGGATGGTGCACCTGCTTGTTCTGTGACACCTTCTGAAACGTACCAGGAATCTGGGACTATCTCTTCTTGCAGCTGCATAGTGTTTGGAATTCTCCCTCTAGGATATTACACAGTTGCTATAGAAATATGTATACAAACATACATACACACATACACATATAAATACACCCATATACATACACACACATTCATATATGTATATATACGTTTATATACATATGTGTGTATGCATGTACATATATATACATATATATGTAATGAAGATCAACTGCATGAGCACTAAGAAGAGGGATAAAGAACATATAACATGGTTCCTTCTAGAAGCTTAATAAGTATTGAAAGAGAGAAGAGGATGAAGGATATCTAATGGGGATACATCAGAGTAGAACTCTCAGCTAAAAAGCATATATCTTGTATTGTTGCACATAGTAGGCCTATAATAAATGCAGCTAGATGGCTTAGGGGATAAAGCACTGGTTCATGAGACAAGAAGAGCCCTGAGTTCAAATCTGAGGTCAGATACTTATTATCTGAGTGACCCTGGGCAAATCACTTTACCGTTTGCCTCAGTTTCTTCATCTGTAACATAAGCTGGAGAAAAAAAATGGAAAAGCCATTTCCAATATTTTTGCCAAGAAAACTCTAAATGCAGTCATGAAGAATCAGACCCAACTGAAATGACAACATTACTATAAGTATTACAGTTATGTTTATAAGTCCTGGGAGATGATAGGGATTCTGGAGTGATAAAAAACAGAGAGGAATACTTAGAGAAAACTGTAAAAGTTCAGGTGAGCTTTAAACTACATTTTGAAGGTAGGAAAAGAAATTATTTGGCAGAAAGCAAAAACAAGGAGGGCAAAGTAAAGTCAGCGACTGGAGGGAGTAATGATTGTGCCAGGCAATAATCAGTATTATTTGGCTATATCAGAGAATTCAAGTCGGGTTTTTTCAGAAGAAAATACTGCAATGAAGGAATGTGGCTAAAATTTCTTGATGTTCAGTCATGTCCAACTCTACATGGCTCCATGGACTTTGCTCATGGGGTTTACTTGGCAGAGATATTGGAATGATTTGTCCTTTCCTTCTCCAGTGTGGCCCCATTTTAAGGATGAGGAACTAAAGCAAATAGGAAGGTCATCTAGTAAGCATCTATGGCTGAGTTTGAATTTAGATCTTCCTGTCTCCAGGCCCCATGGTCTATCCAGTGTACCATCTAACTAGCAGCTATGACTTTTATCAAGTCTTAAAATACTAAAGATGATTTTGGCTGAAAGACGCAAAGCATTAGATAGAAATGTTAGACCTGGATTTTGCTCTTGATTCTATGAACTTATGATGGTAATTATTTAACTCCAATCAATCAATCATTAATGAAACCCCCCCCCCCATTCTATTGAGCCTATGAATAGCTTTTAACCTTAAAAGCAAAACTGAGGATTTAAATTTTGAAATGATTCTGGAGTGCTTGGATATTCATTAAGAAATCCTCTAAAGTGACAGAAGTATTATTATTAAATCCATCCAGAATCAAACTACAGCTAAATTCCACCAAGAAGCCAAAGGATTCAATTGTGTTCTCAGAACTATTAGTTTATATATACCAAATTGTTGCCAGAAAAGTTTGTTTTTATTCATTTCCTAGCCTGATGGTTTTTTCCTTTTCTGTAAATTTAAATCTGATGCATTCAACTTCTCTCTCCCTCCAGGATTTCTCCAGCTGCCCACTCATATCTTTACAATACCCTGAGTTTAGAGTATTAAAAATAGAGTATCATGGTAGAGCCAATATGGAAGAAAGAAGACAGAGACTCTCCTGAGCTTTTTCCCAATCTTCTTCAAAAATTTTTAAATGATGCCCATAGATATATCATAGAATGGCAGAACCCACAAAAGGATGGGATGAAACATTTTTCCAGCCTAAGACAAATTAAAACTTTGGCAGGAAAGGTCTGTTGCATCAGGGCAAGAGTGGAGTGACACAGTTCGATGCAGGCCCTAACAATCCAAGAGTAGGTTGGGAGGGGATGAATTGGCAGCTTCAGGGGCTGTTTCTGGAGCTCTCAGCCCCACAGACCATAAAGGGGTCAAATAGGAGATTACAGGGGTCTCTTTGCTAACACTGGGACATCATTCTGTTTCTTTGTCCATACACTACTAGCAAAGCAGAGCAACGAAGCAGGGACCCTCAGCACAATTCCAGGGCAGAAAAGAGAGCTTGTGGTCATTCACAGACCAGATCACAGTCTAAGAGAGTAGTAAACACACTTTCCTTAAATCATACTACCTTGGAAAAACTGAAAGTGTTTAAGTCCCTAGAAGTATCTCTTAAAACAGCTATACAATACCCATGAAACTTAGGAAAGTACACCCTCTACCCCAGAAGCAGAGCACCACTTTAGCAAAAAGATCAAAATGACCAAAAAATATGAGCAGCCAGTTTTCAGATGAAGTAATAAAAGTTATCTATAGCCAAATGATAAAAACCTCTAACTCACTATTGATTGGATAAGTGCATATCAAAACAATATTGAGGTACTACTACCTCATACTTTTTAGATTGACTAATAGGACAGAAAAAAAAATGATAAATGTTAGACGGATATGGAAAAACTGAGACACAAATGCATTATCTATTGACACTAGTTTCAATTTATATTGATGAAGCTGTGAAGTGATTTAATAATTATGTAGAATAATTTGGATCTATGCCCAAATTTTTATAGTAGTTCTTTTCTGGTGGCAAAGAATTGAAAACTGAGGGGATGTCCATTAGTTGGAGAATGGCTGAATGATATGTAGCATATGATTATGATGATCACTATTGTGATGTAAGAAATGATGAGCTAGAAGCTCTCTGAAAAACTTGGAGAAATTTGCATGAACTGATACAAAGTGAAATGAGTAAAACTAGGAGAACATTGTACACAATAATGACAATATTGTAAGATGATAAATTATGAATGATTTATCTATTCTAAGCAATCCAGTGATCCAAGACAACTACAAAGGATTTATAATCTATCCATACCCAGAGAAAGAACCAATGGAGTCTGAATATGGATCAAAGCATACTTTTAAACTTTCTTTATTTTGGTCTATATTTTCTTTTACAACATAACTAATATGAAAACGTGTTTTGCATGATTACAACCTATATTAACTTGCTTGCCTTCTCAATGAGGGGAGGGAGGAGGAAAGGAGAGAATTAAGAACTCAATTTTAAAAATGTATGTTGAAAATTGTTTTTACATGTAATTGGGAGAAAATAAAACATTATTTTTTAATTGAGGAAAAAACAGAGCATCATATATAGATTAGATGCAGCTAATATACTGGCATTGAAGTCAGGTCAACTTGGATTCCAATCCTGTCTCTGATTTTATATATATATATTGCCTGTGTGACCCTAGGCAAGTCACTTATCATCCCCAGGAAAAGTACTAAGGCTATAAGTTACGTATACTGCTAGCTGTATATCAAGATAAAGAACATATCTACTTCTTTTTCTTCCAACAAAGTTATCTATACATAATATAACTGGCATTCAGACATCTTTATAGGCAGGGAAAGCCTTTGAAACCTAACTATGAAATCTAGGAATTGTAAATCTGGGCGAAGAATGTTACTTTTTCCCTATCCTGAAAGGAAGATTCTTATTGGCTATTATCATTCCTTCAGTAAAAGGATAAGGAAGGTTTAACTCTCTTCCCTTCCTTTCCTTCCTCTGGTGCCTATGACTGAAGGGATCTTCATAGACAATTTTTTTCTCTTTTAAAAATAATTGCTATTTTTAATTCTTCTCTACCACAAATTATATACACTGAATTGTTGCCCTAAAGTTTTCTTTTATCCATTTTATGTCCACTCATATCTTTACAATGAATACACTGCTCTCTCCCCAAGTTTTTATTATTAAAAATAGCAAGACATCATGGGATAGAATAGAATAGTGGCCTATTATAAACATTTGTCCATATAAATGATTCATGACTTATATCTGTTAATTGAATACAGATTATAGTGGTAGAAGTCAGTAGAGTAATTTGCAATACATAGTATTAAACAAGACAGAAATTTTGAACCTTGTTCCAAAACAGTAAAGATGTTTTTCCTCTTAGCTGGGGTCTGAGCTGAATAAGAGAAAAAAACTCAAGTTTTTCTTTCCATAAATAATTCTTCTATACTACTAAATAACAGAGAAAGCATTTGATTTGGGAGTGTTCATTTCTAAGGTATTGAATCTCAATAAAGCGATGACTCAGATAGCATTGAATAAAAATTATCTGATCTCTAGGATACAGGGTAAAGTGGAGGCATGAACCAAAAGAAAGTCATATGTCTTGGGATGTCCAGTGAGACAAGAAAGATCCAGTTTTGGAAGAGTGCTAAAACCTTCTGGGGATAGATCAAATTCTAGCGGTGAGAAGAAACAGAAATTTTAGTGTCTCTCATAATGCCAAACCCTACCTAATAGTGCCATCTATTGATACACACATATTCACATAAAACTCTTTTACTAGGATTCACCCCACCTCCAATAGTTATATAAATAATTGAGCATAAAAATGTGGGATAATGTGGCATAGTAGAAAGAACACACACTAATCTCTAACCTAGTTGTACTTTGTTTTTTTACACTTGGCGACACCTGTCAGAAGTCATTTTATTTCTCTGAATTTCATTTTCCTTATTTGTAAAATAGAAAAATTATATTTGTACTACCTATTTCAAAAAGTTTTTAGTACTAAAAGAAATCTCAGAGACCAGAGCTCAATGCTTTCATTCTATAGATATGGAAACTGAGGCCTACAGAAATTAAATGATTTATTTAATGAAATTTAGGTACTACATACTGGATATGAACCCAAATTTGAATTCTAGAACTAGAGCTGTTATAAGAAAATGGCTTTGAAGATCTTAAAACACAACATATAGAAGAGATAATGTTACTAACTTAACTACTTTTCTAGGAGGTTAGAAGAGAATTCTTGATTTTTAATGAATTGCTTGGGAAAAAAAGAACCAATACAGTACAACATTGCTTAAAAATAATTCTTTGACAAATACTTTAATAACCTTACTCTGACACTCAGAGAGTGATTTAGCTCAAAAATTACTGATATCATTTATGATGATGCTGTGTTTCTAGGGAGGAGACACTCTGATGATGTGCTGTTAGACCAACTGACACCATTCTAAGGATTAAATCCTGTTCTTGGAAAAAAAAAAAGTAATACAGAAACACCCAGTGAAATAATATTGAATGTGAGCTAATTTCACTTGGAGCTGAAGAAGAGAGGGGCAAAATGCACAAATAAATCTCCCTACCTTCTTTGCAAAGGCTGAGGGTAGTGAGGCTGTAGTGGTCTATGAATATGGAACACTGCACATATTATTTATTTTTAGTCAGCTTATTTGTTGATTAGATTAGCTTTGCTCCTTCTCTGCCCAGTTCTTATTTATTCTTTTTTTTCTTATATATTCTTTGTAACAAGAGACTACTCTCGGAATAAAGGTAGAAATGAAGGTAATATTTTTTAAAATGCTTTAAATGTAAACAAGAAACAAACAAACAAAAATAAAATACAAATGTTTGTTGAATGGGATGTATACAGCATTATGCCTTAGTAGTTACCTGTTGGTTTGCTTCATTATATCATATAACTTTCCAATATAGTATCCTTTAAACTATGCTTTGGGAACTACTACAGTGCCCCAGTAAATGATTTGAAGGCTTTTGGGGGTAGGGAAGGGAATCTTGTCTTTAACTTTCACTGGTTTCTTTTTTCTAAGAATTGCTCTTCTCTGGTTCACACTTTTGGTATGGAGGCCTTGAATGGATGGGACTGGGTAAATGTGGAGATGCCCCACTTTATACTTCTATTTAAAAATTCCATTATGTTCTGTTGAAAAGTCCTTAAAAAGTTATTTTCTAGTACTGCTGAGATTTTTATATGACTACAAAAAATTTTTTATATGACTACAAAAGCCCTTTAACACAAAGTACTTTTGTACTTTGTATCTTCAGTTCATTTCAGAATATGGATCTCGGAATCAGTCCAGTCAAACCCTCTGCTCTTATAAAAACTAAATATGTCTGGCAGTTATTCAGAAAATTATAATGACAAGATACTTGCACGTGTATCAACAACCATCCATGGTTAGATTTTCTACATGCATTCTCATGAAACTTTGTTATAAAGAAAAGTTTTTACCTTTGTTGATGTCCTTAACCTCTTCTTTTTAACATGACACAGCTTGCCTTATCTCTCTCCTCTTAATTGGACTTTCCATACCACTGTTATGTGAAGAACTAATCTTTTTTTCATCTTTAGAAGACCCCCCCAGTGCTATTTTAGGACAGCAGCATATGGCATCATAAAACATGATGAAAAAGGTTACATGGCTAAAGTTAGAGAATACAGATGCTTTGCTTTCCTTGCTGAAATGTAAATGAAAGTAAATGAAAAAAAAAGGAACTTGCTTTATCCTATACACTGACAAGCCCTTGTCCTATTCATCTTTAAGGATACTAGCAAATATAAAATACAAATATTCATTCAGTTAACTTGAGTACTTGAGGAGCATATCTGGGGATAAAATAAAAAATATTCAACTTGATACTTAAGGCCCTTCTATAATCAGCTCCAAACTACTTTACAGTCTTATCTCCCATTAGTTGCCTTTTTTTTTTTTTCATTTGACATTCTAGGTAAGTTGGATGACCAACTGTTTATCAATATCAACATTCCATATCCTGCTTATGTGTATTTATTTAAGCCCTTATATGTGAAAAGAACTTATTTTCTTGTTTTAAAAAATGATAAAATTCAGAAATTTTATCTTCCTTCGAGGTCCAGCTTTGAAGCTAATCCTTCCAGTTGTTAGTACTCTCTTTCAAATAACCTGATGCCTATTATTTTTGTACATGTAATCTCCCTCTTTCTTCACCAAAGAAGAATGTAAGATCCTTGAGGAGAGGGACTATCTTGCTTTAGCTTTTGTTTCCTAAGCTTCCTAGCCCAGTATCTTTTATACAGTGAGTCATTAAAAAATGTTGATTTAAATTGAATTGATCATCAACAGATTGTGAGATTTGTCATGACTATATAACAAAAATCCGTAGTAGTTGGCAGTAAAATTGGATACAGAATGACATTGAATGCCTGCATAGGACTAGTTGTGGGAGAAAGCTAATAAAATGATGTAACTTGAGCAAAAATTCAGGCTGGCCATTTTGCCAAGTATAAAATGTAGCTATAAATGCCACATTACAAGGGAGTGTGATCATTTTTTGAATTCAAGCTGTGTGTGGGCAATTGTGGGTAGACTGAAATGGAGAAACTATTAATGGGTATTACAGCTATGTAAAAAATATAACATCTCCAACTCTTACCTTTAAGAAAAGTGAGATAGTATTCACTCACTAAGGAAAAACATAATCAGGTATGAAAGGCAATATGAAATATAAGAAGGTGCCCTGAACATGTCAGAAAACCCCTGAGAATTCTAATGTCAGTTAAGTAATGCTGGGTAAGTTATTCTTTGAACACCTCTCCAGCTTTACTTTCATCACTTGTAAAATATGAATTATACTAATTAGACTATTTTCCTCCTAGGGTTATTGTGGGGGAAGACCATTGTCAACTTTAAAGTTCCACCCAAATATGAAAAGAGAACAACTAAACTATATATTTGGGGTTCTACTAGTCTCAAGTTTATTTTGTTTCAGCCAAGTTATCATTTAATCTTATATCTGTAAGGGTAATCTTGGGTCTTATTTTTGGCTAAGAAGAACAGTAATTTTGAGCTTGATCTTTACCACTAAGAAGGAATAGTGTGGTAAAGTCGGGATTTTGGGAACATTGAGGGGAAATGAGCATTCCATAACAGAATTTGTGGTAAAGAAAGAGAAGAAAACCAGATATTGTCAAATTTGTAGTCTATTTTCAGAGAGCAAATTTCAATGTGTTCCAAGAAAAGATAAAGTAGAATGCTAAGGACTGAAATTTTTAAAGAGGAAATCTGCCCAGGAGCAGCGAGACATGCTAAAGAATGACATTCTTTTTTTATGGCTCCACTATTTATTAATATTGTCACAAACAATAAAACATAAGATAAATAATTATTTACAATGGATCAAAAATAAGAACAATTACAGCCAAAATTACTTTTAATGGTTATTATTACGACTGACTTCTCAATTCTGCAAACACAGTTGCAATACTCAGTTCTATTAACAAGAGTTTGTCAAGAATTCTCTTTGAAATGTTTAAAAGAATGACATTCTGGGGAAACAAAAATAGATAGTTCTGATGAAGGAGGGAAAAAATACCAATATGAATACACGGGAAATTAAGTAAGCAATGTAGATGTTAGAAAAAGCATACATAGATTGATGGAAGCAAGGACAAATAGAAGATTTAATTTAATTCAAGAAACCTTTATAAAGTGCTAGTATGTGCATGGCACTAGAAATACAAAAGCAAAATGAGATCGTTATTGTTATTAAAGAGCTTATATTCATCTGAAAGCATATACGATATAACAGAGGTGAGGAAATACAAAGTATACTCAAAGTAAAGTGAATATGGTGTATGCTTAAGGTATGGGGATCACCTGTGCAAAAAGATGGATATGGGGTGGAATTTCAAGATGGTGTACTATGAGGGATAAATAGCTAGCAGACAATTGAGCTGGAATGGAGAAAATGAAAGACATTTGAAATTGAATTGAACAGAATACAAAAGTACAGTATAACCTTTAAGAATAATATAGAAATATGACATAATCTGGAAGAATATAATGAAAAACAATAAAATGCAAAATAAGCTGAGGTTGGTGAAGAATGTTAAGGACAACAAAACATTCTTTTTTTTTTTTCTTAATGAGAAAATGATGGTAGAGCCAAGATGGTGGAGTAAAGTCAGGAAGCTGTTTGAACGTTCCCAATTTCCCTCGAAAACAAGCCTCTATATAGACTCTGATGGCACAAAAACACTCTCCAGCTCAAGGTAGACTGAAAAATTTCAAAAAAACCTCACTGAAGTGAAAAGGGTATTCATTCAGTCCAGCTCAGATAGATTCTGGGAAAGCTGGTGAGAGTGTCTTAAACCCAGCAAATCAGCAACTAAAAACTTCAGCTTTAGTTCAGTAGAGGAGCAAATCAGTGGGGCAGTTTTCAGTCCCAACTCAGAAGGCAAACTCTGGGAAATCAAGCTGTTTTATGAAAAGAACAGGCAAAGCTATCCCCTGCAAACACAAGGGACCTCTGTGCTCAAAACCAAGGCTCCAAGCTGCACAGGAAGCTTACCCTAGAAGCAGAGTTCAAATATAAAAGTAAAGAAGAGGAAATATAAAAAAAAAAAAAAAAAAAGGAAAGAAAATGAGCAAGAAACAGAAAATATGATATGAATTCGTCTCAAGCCCAAAAAGCCTTCTTGGAAGTGCTCATAAAAGACTTTAAAAGGCAAATAAGAGAGGCAGAAGAAAAAATAAGAAAGTAAATGAAAAGTACGCATGAGAGAATCAACAGCTTGGAAATTAAAATAGTCTGAAGAAAACCACTTCTTAAACAATAGAACTGACCAAATGGAAAAAGTTATACAAAATCTAATTTAAGAAAATCCCACATTAAAAATAAAAAACAGGGCAAATGGAAGCTAATGATTTTGCAAGGCAGCAAGAATCAGTCAAACAAACTAAAAACAATGAAAAAAATGGAAAAAAAATATTGAAATGTCTCATTGGAAAAACAGCCAATCTGGAAAATAGATCCAGAAGACACAGTTTAAAAATTATTGGCCTATTTGAAGGCCATGACCAAAAAAGAAGCCTGGATAGCATTCTACAAGAGATTGTAAAGAAAAATTGCCCTAATGTTCTAGAAACAGAGGGGGAAAAGTGATTGAAAGAATGCAGTAATCACCTTTGAAAAGAGATTCCACAAGAAAAATCCGAAGAAACATTGCTACCAAACTCTAACCCGATCTAGGTTATCATGGAAAAAAAATACTTCAAGTTGCCAGATAAAACCAATTTAAATATCAAGGAGCAGTAGTCAGGATTATGCCAAGCTTATACAATAAAGAATTGCAGGGCTTGGAATATCATATCTCAGAAAGCAAAGGACCTAGGGTTACAATCAATAATTAACTACTCAAGTGAGATTCAGCATTATTTTTCAGGGAAGGCAATGGAGCTTCAATGAAGTAAGAAATCATTTCTATTGAAAAAAAAAAACAAAACTAAACAGAATTTTTTTTATTTTTTTATTTTAAATAACTTTTTATTGATAGAATCCATGCCAGGGTAATTTTTTACATCATCATCCCTTGCACTCACTTCTGTTCCGATTTTTCCCCTTCCTCCCTCCACCCCCTCCCCCAGATGGCAAGCAGTCCTTTACATGTTGAATATGTTACAGTATATCCTAGATACAATATGTGTGTGCAGAACCTAACAGTTTTCTTGTTGCACAGGGAGAATTGGATTCAGAAGGTATAAATAACCCGGGAAGAAAAAAAAAATGCAAGCAGTTTATATTCATTTCCCAGTGTTCTTTCTTTGGGTGTAGTTGCTTCTGTTCATCCTTGATCAATTGAAACTGAATTAGCTCTCTTTATTGAAGAGATCCACTTCCATCAGAATACATCCTCAAACAGTATCTAAACAGAAAATTTAATCTACAAACACATGACTCAAGAGAAGCTTAGAAAGGTAAATAGGAGGAAATATATGTATATTACTTAAAAGTTAAACTGTTTACATTCCTAGATGGGAAAACCATATGTGTAACTCTTGAGAACTATATTGGTCACTGGGGCAAACAGAGGAAGACATCACATAGACTGAAGGTATGATTGTGAATGGACTCTGTGATGATATGAAAGAAATCAAAGACATTAAGAAAAAGGTCTACATTGGAAAAAAAGAGGAAAAGGAAGGTATAATGGGAAAATTAGTTCACATGAAGAGGTGCAAAAGAGGGCAAAAGACCTATTACAATAGAGGGGGAAAAAGGATAGGGATAAGCTTAATCTCATCAAGTGTGGTTTTAATCATTCAGGTGGATATATAAATTTATTTAATTAAAAAGTAGGAAAAGAAAGAGAAAAACAAAAGGGAGGAATAGGATATAAAGGAGGGCAGAAACATTAGGAAAAAGGAGGGGTGATAAAAGATAAGGTAGTGGGTAAAAAAAACACTAGTAAGAGAAGGGGAAGAGATGATAGATAAAATAACAGGTGGAGTTGATAAAAAAACACACACAGGACTAAGGACAGAGTGGAAAGAGAGAACAAAAGTATATACAGGGGATAGAATAGGATGGAGGGAAATGCAGAGCTGGTAATCATAACTGTGAGTGTGAATGGGTTGAACTATCCCATAAAATGGAAGTGAATAGCAGAGTGCATTAAAAAACAGAATCCTACAATATGTTGTTTACAAGAAATATTTGACACAAAGAGACACATAAAGAGTAAAGGTAAAAAGCTAAAACAATGTTTATTATGCTTCAGCTGGAGAAAAAAAAATAGAGGTAGCAATTCTGAACTCAGATAAAGCAAAAGTAAAAATATATCTTATTAAAAGAGATAAGGAAAGAAAGTATATCTTGATAAAGGGTACTGTAAAAACTGAAGTAAAGAGACTGAATGTGTATGCACCAAGTGGTAGAACAGGCAATTCTTGGAGAATTTTTTTGGAGAAGATGTTAAGCCTATTACAGGAATATACAGCAAAACTATTCTAGCGGGGGACCTCAAACTTCCCCTCTCAGAATCAAACAAATCTAACTACAAGATAAACAAGAAAGAAGCCAGGGAGATTGATAGGATTCTAGAAAACCTAGACATGATAGACCTCTGGAGAAAATTGAATAGGGACAGAAAGAAATACATATTTTCCCCACAGTACATAGCACCTATACAAATTGACCATATATTAGGGCAAAAAAACTTCATAACTAAATGCAGAAAGTCAGAAATAGTAAATGTTTCCTTTTCAGACCACAATGAAATAAAATTATATTTAATAAAGAGCCAGGGAAAGATAGACTAAAAACCAATTGGAAATTAAATAGTCTAATTCTAAAGAATGAGTGGATCAAACAATAAATCAGAGAAACAATAATTTCATTCAAGAGAATGACAATAATAAGACAACATACCAAAACTTATGGGATGTAGGCAAAGCAGTTATTAGTGGAAATTTTATATCTCTAAATACCTACATGAATACAATTGAGAAAGAGGAGATCAATGAATTGGACATGCAACTAAAAAAGCCAGAAAAAGAACAAATTAAAAACTCCCAATTAAATACCAAATTAGAAGTTCTGAAACTCAAAGAAAAGGTTAATAAAATTGAAGCTAAGAAATCTATTGAATTAATAAATAAAACTAAGAGTTGGTTTTATAAAAAAAATCAACAAAATAGGCAAATCATTACTTAACTTGATCAGAAAAAAGGAAAAAAAAAAAACAAATTCAGCATCAAAAATGAAAAAGGTGAACTTACCGCCAATGAAACGGTAATTAAAGCAACAATTAGGAGCTATTTTGCCCAACTCTATCACAGCAAGTCTGACAATCTAGCTGAAATGGATGAATATTTAAAAAAATATAAACTATTCAGGTTATCAGAAAAGGAAATAAATGACTTAAATATTCCCACTTTAGAAAAAGAAATTGAACAAATCATTAATGTACTTCCTAAGAAAAAAATTCCTGGGCCAGATAGATTGACTAGTGAATTCTACCCAACATTTAAGAAACAATTAATTCCCATACTATGTAAACTATTTAGATAAATAGGTAAAGAAGGAATATTGCCAAAATGACACAAATATGGCTCTGATATCTAAAGCAGGAAGAGCCAAAACAGAGAAAGAAAATTACAATTACACCAAAAAAAATACAAAAATCTCCCTAATGAATATTGAGGCAAACATTTTAAATAAAATATTATCAAAGAGATTATAGCAACATATCAGCATGATATTACACTATGATCAAGTGGAATTTATACCAGGAATGCAGGGCTGGTTCAATATCACAAAAACTATTGCCATAATTAAACATATCAATAACAAAACCAACAGAAATAATATGATAATCTCAATAGATGCAGTTAAAACCATCCATTCCTACTATAAGCACTCAAGAGCATAGGGATAAAAGGAGCTTTCCTTAAAATAATAAGTAGTATCTATCTAAAACTTACAAAAAGCATTATTTGTAATAGAAAGAAATTGGACACATTCCCAGTAAGATTAGGGGTGAAACAAAGATGCACATTATCACCACTATTTTTCAACATTGTAGTAGAAATGTTGGCTTTAGCAATAAGAAAAAAAAGAGATTAAGGAGTTCAAATAAGCAAGGAGGAAATAAAACTATCATTCTTTGCAGATGATACGATGATATGCTTGAAGAATCCTAGAAACTCATGCAAAAACCTACTAGAAACAATTCACAGCTTTAGCAAAGTTGGAGGATATAAAACAAACCCACACAAATAATTAGCTTTTCTATATATTACTGACAAAGCCCATCAGCAAGAGGTAGAAATAGGAATTCCATTTAAAATTACCATGGACAAAATAAAATACTTGGGGGTCTAACTGCTAAGACAAACCCAAGATCTATATGAAAACACAATTACAAAACACTTCTTACACAAAATAAGTGAGATCTAAACATATGGGAAACTATCAATTGTTCATGGGGAGGTGGAGCTAATATCAATATTACAATTCTTTCTAAATTGGTCTATTTGTTCAGTGCCATACCAATCAAACTGCCAAAACATTATTTTATAGAACTAAAAAAAAAAACAATAAAAGACATCTGGAAAAACAAAAGTTCAAGAATATCAAGGGAATTAATGAAAAAATATACAAAGGATGGTGGATTAGCAGTACAAAACCATGAACTATATTATAAAACAGCAGTCATCAAAACCATTTGATACTGGCTAAGAAATAGAGTAGTGAATCAGAGGACTAGATTAGTTATACATGACATATTAATCACAGCCTATAGCAATCTAGTATTTTATGACCCTCCAAACTCCAGCTTCTGGAATAAGAACTCAGCATTTGACAAAAATTGTTGGGAAAACTGTAAAATATTATGCCAGAAACTCAACATAGACCTACGTCAAACACCCCATATCAAAATAAGGTCAAAATGGATACATGATTTGGTCATAAAGAATGACTGACATATCAGAACTTTGGAGAAGGGAGTAATTTATGACAAAAGAAGAACTAGAGAACATTGTGAAAGGTAAAATGGACAATTGATTACATTAAATTAAAAAGGGTTTGCACAAACAAAATCAACAGAAACCAGATTGAAAGGGAAGTACAAAGCTGGAAAAAATCTTTATAGCCAGTATTTCTGATAAAGGTCTCATTTCTAAAATATATAAAGAACCGTGTCAGATTTATAAGAATACAAGTTATTCTCCAAATGATAAATGGTCAAAGGATTTGAACAATGTTCAGATGATAAATTAAAGCCATCTATTGTTATATGAAAAAATGCTCTAAATCACTATTGATCAGAGAAATGCAAATTAAAACAACTCTAAGCTACCACCTCACACCTCTCAGATTGGCTAAGATGACAGGAAAATTAATTAATGTGATCAGAAAAAAGGAAAAAAAAACAAATCACCAGCATCAAAAATGAAAAAAGTGAACTTACCACCAATGAAAAGGTAATTAAAGCAATAATTAGGAGCTATTTTGCCCAACTGTATCACAGCAAGATAAATGTTGGAGGGGATATGGTGAAACTGAGATATTAATGCATGTTGGTAGAGTTGTGAAATGATCTGACCATTCTGGAGAGCAATTCTGGAACTATGCCCAAAGGGATATAAAACAATGCATACCGTTTGATCCAGCAGTGTAATTACTGAATCTGTATCCCAAGGAAATCCTAAAGGAGGGAAAAGGACCCACATGTGCAAAAATGTTTGTAGCAGTTCTTTTTGTGGTATCAAAAAATTGGAAAATTAGTATATTCCCATCAGTTGGGGAATGGCTGAACAAGTTGTGGTGTATGAAGGTTATGGAATATTATTGTCCTATAAAAATGATGAACAAGCTGACTTTAGAAAGGCTTGGAAAGATTTACATGAAGTGATGCTGAGGAAAACAAGCATAACCAGGAATACATTATACACAATATCAACAAGAATGTGCAATGATCAACTATGAAAGACTTAGTTCTTTTAGGTGATTCAGTGATCCAAAAAGATCCCAACAGACTTTGGACAGGAAATGCCCTCTGCATCCCGAAAAAGAACTAAGGAGACTGAATGTAAATTGTAGAGGGTGGAACTTTGGAGAAGTATACTTGAAACAAGGTGTTATCTCAGTGGAACTGATGAGATAATGGTTCTCTCATCCCAAGGGAAGTGTGTAGAATGTATACTTAAGCTAATAAAAAAACAAGGTTTGATTGTAACCTGGAAGCAGTTTACTGGCCTTTTAAATATATTAGAATGCACATATTTCTTTCGAGTAAAATTCTCCAAAGTTCTGCCCTCTACAGTAAACCAATAATGCTTTGTTCACTTCTTTTTTTATGTCTCCTATGGTTTTTCCCTTTTGCACTGATTTTTTTGAAAGGCCCTAAAAATAGAAAAAAATGGTTAAAAAGTTGCAGCAATGGGGGGGGGGGGATCTGGTGATTTTTAGTATTGTAAAAACACAATATGAGTCAATGATATAATGTGTCTATCAAAATATAATTTTGATCTTTGATTGGATTCCTCAAAAAGAAGCATTCAGAAAAAGGGAAGTGATAATTCAGCTATGTTTTGATCCCAACAAATGTAGAATGTTATCTTCCATTTGGACTATTTTAGCTGGACTTGAAGGGAATTCTGATTGACTTAAATATTTCATCCTTTAAATATCTTGTAGGAGAATGAATAACTTTATTGATACCAGTAATTGAAAACTAACAGCAATGGATAGCAGTTATGATATTGGCTTCAAATATTGAAGAATTTCCAAAACATTAGACATGTTTGAAAATGTAATGTTTTGCCTTTAAGGTATTCTATCACTAGATATTATTTAAAGAGGGTCTATTTGATCATATATGGTAAAGTGGAATGAAAAGGACATCCAATTTCTCATTAGACTCTTCTACTTATTTTTATGAAATTCAGAAAAATCACTTAAAATTATGGATCTTAGTTGCCTCTTCTGGAAATGAATATTGATACATTTCAGAATGAGTGGGTGAAGAAGATATTCTTTTGAGATCTATTCCATTCTAAATTTATGCAGCCCTATAATGTTGTGAACACAATCATGTTTCATGAATGGCATAGAATTAATGACCTATACATTTCTTTCTAACTTAGAAATTCTATATTTCTATGACAGTCTACTTGGATTTATTTGATTTATACTTAACCAGAATTTCTAATAAAAAATAGAAAAAAAATAGAAAATGGTGAAAGATTAAAGAAAGAATAGGAACTGGTACGCATGGTGAACAGACTATAATAAAATTTGGTGGGAGACCAAGACAAAACTGCTTAAACCTTATTTTGTTGCTCTTTTCTCTCCCAAGGAGAATGGTATTATACTGGAACATGTAAAACAAAATAGTTGTGAGGATGTTTAAAGTCAGGAAGTCAGGAGAAATAGTATAAGAACACCTGTCCTAGTAAAATTCAAATCAGTGGGTCTAAGAAACTTCATCCCAGAAAAAGAATAAGTAGATATTGCTGAGCCACTGTTAATAATATTTAAAAGTTTATGGAGAGTAGGTAAGATGTTTTTAGCACAAGAGAAAATACAAATGGTGGTGTGATTTAAAAAAAGACAGCACTTGTAATATTATTCTCTAATGTATTTGTAAGTTCATAGTGTGTATGCTAATACTTTTTATATATTAAAATTGATCAGTTTTTTTAAAAAATGGTGCTTCCTAAGGATATTTCCTTAGGATATTTCACACACAATTTGGGAGTATTACTCATCAAATAGTCTATTCTTGAAAGGCTAGTCATTATTCAAAAAATGCCTTTAATTTTGGTCACAATATTGTCATTAATGGAGATGATTTTTTACTCTATGTATGAGGACATTAAATTTTAGTCATTAAGTATAAGAGATATAGGCCCTGCCCTGTAAAAAAATGCTTGTGCTTTAAACTTTCTTACAGATTTAGTAAATGTATCTGCAGTAAGAGATTTTTCCCAACCGTGTATGTTTGTAAAATAGGTCTGTGCTATTTTCTTGGGAATAAATACTGGGACCTTCCAAGTAAACCACGGGAACCTGTATCATATAAGGTGAAAGCTTGCCAGAGTCAGGAAAGAAATTAGCTACTGCAATAGAAGTTTTTTCTAGCAAGTAAGATGTGAAGTATTGGTTTCTCAAAGAGGAAAAGAACCATGCTTTGTGAATTCATCTTGAGATACAGCATCCTAGAGCATAGTATACACTGGAATTCGAATCAGGAAGATCTGGAATTGAATCAAGTCTGACATCTATGGGTTGTGTGAGCATGATTAAATTATGCTAACTTTTCTGAAATTTGTTTTACCTACCTGGAAAATGGGTATAGTACTTTGCTCACAGTTGTTTTGAAGGTCAAAAGAGATAATGTACACAAAATGCCACATAATGTCAGCTATTATGAATTTACTGTCAAAAATAGGCAAAAAGATGGGTGGCCCAGAAGGAAAATGATCCATTACATGAGAATGCCAAAATGTTAAAATCTGAATTAGTAAATAAGTCTGATATCGGTAAATGATAATCCCTAAGATCCAACACCTGGTACGTATTACATGCTTAACAAAAATTTGCTTATTGATTGATTATGTGCAGATTGGCAATACCAAGAGAAATGGATAAATTAATCTGAATTAAAGAAAAACTTGGATTTTAAAGTCCAATCAACCAATTTTTGGTTGCTAGTGAATGAAGGAGGCAGCAAGGTAGTTCAGTGGATTAGTGTTGGGGCTAGAGTTTGGAAAATATGAGTTCAAATGTGGCCTCAGATACTCACTAAGTCACTTAATCTCTGTTTGCCTTAATCTTCTGGAAAAAGAAATGGCAAACCAATCTGGCATCTTTGCCAAGAAAACCTCAAATGAGGCGATGAAGAGTTGGACACAATTGAAAAATGACTGAACAACCACAAAAGCAAGAAAAATCATTTTACTGATTTATGTTAATACGTGGCTGTGGAATTGATAAAAAGTTAGAGTGTGTATGAAATGTGAGCCTGTATATTTGAAATTTAAGGTAGTCCAGAAAACACTCATTATCTTCTTGCTCATACTAGTTTCTGTTTTCCATGTCAATTACATTTTGTTTTTGACCATTTCCCCAGGTTTGAGATTTCATTCTCTTTTATTCTGTATATCCATTCAGTTACTAAATTAAGTTTTTTTCTTTCATTAAATTCCTTCTGTCTGTAATGGAAAATGCATAAGTAAGGTACCACTACTAGGGTAAAGGTTAGGGGGAAAAGTACACATAAGCCAGGAACAGCTAGATTCGTAGAGATCATTAAGTCAAGGAGACCTGAGTTCAAATCCAGCCTCAGCCACTTACTAACTGTGTGATTCTGAAGAAATCACTTAAACTCTGTCTATATCAGTTTCTTCATCTACAAAATGGGGATATTAATAATACCTATCTCACAGGATTGCTCTGAGGATCAATGAGGATAATATTTCTAAAACAATACAGTATTTGGTCCATAGTAGATATTTTATAAATGTTTGTCTCCTTACCCTCCCTCCTCTCAACTTTGGGCAACCCTTTTAATCACTCATACCCATCTCTTAATATCATCAATATAATTAAATCACACATCATTATAGTGGCTTAATATAGAGAGATTACATCAGAGTTAAGAAGAGCTAGATTCAATCTTATTTCTCTCCTGTACTGAATTTGTGACCCTAAGTAAATCATTTGACATCTTAGTGTCCCCAGAAAATTAGAGTAAAAATACTCTATTTTTCTGAACACTTGTAGATATGTTTAAAGCGAAGGACTTTTTTTACTAGGAGTCTTCTAAGTTTCTCTCTAAGGAGTCCCCTAAATATTTAGTAATTAATATGGAAATAATTTACATTATTGCACCTATATAACCTATATCAGATTGCTTACTGTCTTAGGGAGGGGGGAGAGAAAGGAGAGAGACATAAAATTTGGAACTCAAAGCTTCAAAAAAAACCAATGAATGTTAAAAAGTGATTTTACATGTAATTTGGGGAAAATAAAATACTGTTTAAAATACTTAGTAATTATGCAAAGTTAATATAATATATTGTGTAAACATACATATATTATAAACATGTGAGTCACACACATATATAAATAAACACAAAAATATATATAATGAGTTCTGACTCTGGAAATTGTAAATGGAAACTCTAGGCTTGATGTGAGAAAATGACTTTCTAAAAATTGTTGTTCAGTCCTGTCTGACTCTCTATGAACCCATGTTTGGGGTTTTCTTGGCAAAGATAACTGAAATAGTTTGCCATTCACTTCTCTAGCTCAATTACAGTTGAAGAAACTAAGGCAAAAAGAGTTAAGTGACTTAACCAGCAAGTCATATAGCTAGGAAGTATCTAAGGCTGGATTTGAACTCATGAAGATGAAAATTCTTGGCATCAAGTCCAGTGCAATCCATTGAGCAATCTAGGTGTCCTAACAATTAGAGCTATGCCAAAGTAGAATGGACTTCCTTGGGAGGTCTCCTTTTACAGGAGCTCTTTAAGCAGAAGTTGAATGATTACATGTTAAATATGTCACAGAAGGGATTAATTTTTATTTCTTGGTTGCATTAGGTGGTGGCTAATGTTATTTCTATTTCAGAATTATGTGATTCTGAGTTGGAAGAGTCATCAAAGGTCATCTATCCCAAATCTTACTTCCCAAACAATCTATCCTGTAATATTTGTGAAAAATGGCTACCTCAAAGTCTATGTTTAAAGACCTAAATGATAGGGGATTCACTAGCCCCTTGGAAAAGCCTAATCTTGTTTTAAACAGTTACAATTGCTAAAAAAAAAAAATTCATAGTATTGAGTTGAAAATGCTTCATTGTAGATTACATCCATTAAAATGGCTCTTTCTTCTGAGACCAAGAGGAATCTATCTAATACTTTCCCCACATGACATAGGCAACTAGATGGTGCAATAGACATAGTGCTGGAAGACCAAAGTTTAAATTCTGCCTTAGACATTTACTAGCTGTGTGAACCAGGCAAGTTACTTAATCTTTGTTTTACCATCCTCATCAGTAAACTGGGAAGAATAACAACAATTGCCTCTGTGAATTGTTTCAAGAACAAAATAAATCCTTAAAGCACAACATAAATTCTGATAATGATAATAAGTTTTGAAAAATTTGAAAATAGCTCTCATGCCCAGATCTTTACTTCCAGTTTTCTGTTCTATAAGCTAAACACGTTTGGTTTGTTAAATCTTGAATCATATAAAGACCTCATTATCTTTTCATCATTCTCTGGATATCCTCCAGCTTATCAATATTGAATCCAATTCAGCCCTCAGAACTTAAATCATTACTATAGAAGTGTTCTCAGGGAAGAATACAAAGGCATTAGACCCTCCATCATATTTCTATTAAATTTAGGTAAGATCACAGATATCAACATAGTTTAGTTACATGGGGAGATTGGATTCAGATTTCATCTCTGTCACTTACTGACTACATGACTTGAATATGGGCAGTCACTGCTACCTCAGGGTTTTGGGATCCCTGTTCTGCATGTTTCAGTTATCCCTCCTAGATTCATATAATACTTAAAGTTGATAAGCATACTAAATTTTCTTCATCCAAGACATTGATAAAAATATCAACTAGAGTCAGGATCAAGAGATATTTAAAAGTTATCTTCTTCCAAGTTGACATTGATCATTAAACATCACTCTAGTTTTTTGTTTGTTTGTTTCTTTTTGTTAACCTGTTCTAAATTCAACTGAAAGTGCTATCATCCAGTTTAATACTTTATAGCTTTGTCATGAGGATAGGAAGGAAAACTTTGTCAACTGACTTGCTGAAATCCATAAACACTTCTTTTTGTGATATTCCTTTGATTTAATAATTTAGAGACAGGTAAATGATTCAGAATATTGATCATGGAGTCACAAAACACTGAGTTCATATCCAGCGTCAGATCAACACTAGTTATGTGATCCTGGACAAGTCATTTAATCTGTCTGCTGTTTCATTATCTATAAATTGGGGATTAATGATACTTATTTTTATTATTATGATTATAATTTTATCAACAGCTATTGTTACTAATTATCATTATTAATAATTGATATTGTCAATAGTACAATATTGATATTAGCATCAATTAATTAATACTAATAATCTACAAATAATAATTATAAATTTTGTCAACAAAGTAAATGGTGTTAGAATTATGTGACTTGCTTTTGATGAATCAACCCGTGCTAGCTCATAGTGACTGCCTCTTCCCTAAGTGCTGAGAAATAATTTCTTTAACAATCATTTCTCTATTTTAAATACCTCTTTATATGTTTGTTATTGTTTCTACTTCAATTACCTTCTCTTCACTCCCCCTTTTATACTTAGAATAACTTTTCAATTCTCAATTCAATTTGTTATATCTCTTCTCCTCTAAAGACTTCATTAAAAATGTTTTCTAGAAAACCAAGATGGGTCAATTTATATGGAAAGATAATGTTTTTCTCTATAAGTAGAATCAAAAGTGGTTAATATGCTATTTTGTACTTATTTTAGATACAGACTATCTGAGAATATTATATTGAAGAGGGAAAACCCCATAAGGAACTGATTAAGTTGAAAGAGGAAAATAAGAATCCAGTTGAATGTAATAGCTTCTGGTAAGAACATAAGCTTTTAAGCCACCCAGCTATATTCTACACTTCTAATTTTGTTGTGATATGACTTTTATTAAAAGTTCCTCACAATTTATCATTTCCAAACGTAATCAATGAGTAGATTAGTCATACTATTTGCTCTCTAACATTCCTTTAAGTCCTTATAATCTAGAATTCTAGAAACATGATATGGAACACCAGAAAATTGAGAAAGTCGTGGTGCTATGAAATAGACTATTAGAAGACAGTTTTAAGTAACTCAAATAGTACCTCATTTCACTGTCCATGGTTCCTAAATTCTTAAATTTTTTCTTCTCTCCCCCTTTCCCTCCCTCCTCTTCCTTCTCCTCTTTCTTTTCCTCCTTGCCCTCTTCCTCCCCCCCTCTCTCTTTTTCTGTCTTCCTGTCTCTCCCCCCCACACATTTAAATCATTAAAAAGTTGTGAAAAATAAATAATTAAATAATCAAATCTAAGTTCCTAATGTATGTGCAGCACAGGTCCTATATATAGCTTCTGACTATCTAACCATGCAATACATTGAAATAAGGAGAGGAGCCTTTTGACAATTTAATTAACATCTTTTCAAGCTTTCTCTTTTTATAAAATACAAAGAGTACTTCTAAATGGTAGAGAAATGTTCATTTTTAGTTTGTTTCCAGTCTGAAAAGGATACCTCCTTATTTTCTGTGATGGTATTTAGAGAGGGTATTGGATCGAACATAAAAAGCAGAAAGTGGAGGTTAAGGCTTTCACACCTTCCTTATTTTCTTACTCATTTTCTTATTTTAAGTCCTCAGTTTAGACTCAGGGTCATAAACCATCAAGTTCAATACTTGTGTTGGCAGTTGATATATGTAGCAGGGAAAAACAAACACTATTTTCCATATTTAAAGACCTCAAAAAGCAATCAACAAAAGAAGTGGCAAATGAGTTTTGAAGACAGAGCTCCACAATCAATTACATCTATGGATTCCAATCTGAAAGCTGCTCAGCATTTTAACATCTGTTGCTTGGAATGCTTTTATAAGCCAAGATCCTGATCTGGCTTTCAATGAAGTGTTTAGAGATTGTCTTTCATATGAACAAGATTTTTTTCCCCTTAAGTATATCAGATTAAAATAAATCCATTCAGTGCTCATGTTTTTCTTCTAAGTGTGTTGCTGTTTAAGAAAGACACTAAAAATCTCAATAAGAACTTCTTGCCTCATGAATCCACCTGTTCTTTCCACTCATGTGACAATGAAGGGTTGATAATAAAATCTTTAAAAAGCTCCAAATTCATTTGTATTCTGACAAACAGAATGAGATTCAGGATCAAACCTTTGTCACAGGGTTAGAGAAAGAATGTTAAACAACTGAAAGGAAGTTTTTTCAGTGAATTTCAAAGACTGTAAGGATCTATATGTATGTATAATACACACACATATATATGTATAGTATAGATATGTGTGTATTTATATATATATAGATAGATAGATAGATAGATATACATATACATATTGTGTATATATGTGTATGGATGTGTATTTCACATTAATTGTCAACAACACATATCTATATCTATATCTATTAGTAAAATCAAGAAACAAACACAATTGTAACCTGAATCCCATCTATGTTTTCAACCTCATGCGTCATTTCCTTTATTGCTCTAAACATATGGCCCAGCCAAACTGGCTTTGTGCCTTATTTTCACTTGATACCCTCCATTTTCTTTTGTACTAACTATTACCTATTCTTCAAATATACTTCTTTCCTACTTATTTTTGGAATTGTTCTTCCTTAAAGAAAGACCAAGAAAGTTACCCATGAAAAGTCTAAAATCTTATTTATTTTTGTATTTCCCATAATATCCAGTACAATATATCACATTTTGTTGTTCAGTACTTTTTCAGTTCTGTCTGACTCTTCATAACCTCATTTGGGGGATTTTCGGCAAAGATATTGAAATGGTTTGCCATTTCCGTCTTCAGCAATATGCTGTATAGAGAAGGCATTTAATGAATGTTTGTTGAGTGAAACTAATTTTGTTCTACATATCCATTTTAAAACTACTTCTTCTTATTCTAGCCCATGCCAATTGCCACAGCTAAGCTCCAAAGATTGTTTTTTCATTTGGAGTCAAGGTCCCAGGTTGACCTCTGGGATTTTGTGTTGATCTCTGGAATCTTTTGGATCATGGGAGCAACTTATGGGGGGAGGGCTTAGTTTTAGCTTGCATGAAGTGCTACACACTGCTGCTTTTCATATACTTGAAAAGATGTCAGTGCTATTTAACCTCACTATTACATAAGTAAAAAATTGCCTTGATGTTGTTTAAATTGGATAAAGATTCAGTTCTCTACACCAGTGGAATTTTGTGGTGTACATGACGTCAGCTGAAAGGAAAATTCATTTTGTCTCCCAAACATAGAAATAGTTCCAAAATGTATAAGTAAGAAGTTTTAAATCAAAGTAAGAAGTTTTAAATCAAAGATGCCTATTTTAGTCATTTATCCTGAACTAAATTCACTTCCTACATTTCCATTAAAGCACTGTCAAATTCTCCACATCTCTTTGACACATTGTGCAGATTTTATGAAATGATCCAACAAAGCCTTAGAATTGGGACTATCAAGATTCCAGGACATAAAGTAATTTTTCAAGATGTCCTGGATTAGGAATTGTCTGAATACTACAGACTTTTTTCTCATTTTTTAAATGAAGTTAAAAGTATTTGGAAATTAGTTTGAAAAAGAGTATTCACCCAAAGAGATACTAAAGAAGGGAAAGGGACCTGTATGTGTCAAAATGTTTGTGGCAGCCCTGTTTGTAGTGGCTAGAAACTGGAAATTGAATGGATGCCCATCAATTGGAGAATGGTTGAGTAAATTGTGATATATGAATGTTATGGAATATTATTGTTCTGTAAGAAATGACCAGCAGGATGAATACAGAGAGGCTTGGAGAGACTTATATGAACTGATGCTGAGTGAAATGAGCAGAACCAGGAGATCATTATATACTTCAACAATGATACTGTATATCAGAATATATTCTGATAGAAGTGGATTTCTTTGATAAAGAAATCTAACTCAGTTCCAACTGATCAATGATGGACAGAAGCAGCTACACCCAAAGAAAGAACACTGGGAAATGAATGTAAACTATTTGCATTTTTGTTTTTCTTCCCGGGTTACTTCTACCTTCTGAATCCAATTCTCCCTGTGCAATAAGAGAACTGTTCAGTTCTGCACACATACATTGTATCTATGATATACTGTGACATATTTAACATATATAGGAGTGCTTGCCATCTGGGGGAGGAGGTAGAGGGAGGGAGGGAAAAATCAGAACAGAAATGAGAGCAAGGGATAATGTTGTTAAAAAATTACCCTGGCATGGGTTCTGTCAATAAAAAGTTATTATTAAAAAAAAAGAAAAAGAGTATTCATTGAGTCAAAATATAGCTGGATAAAACTTCTCAGCTATCCAAATTCAAATCACTAATATAATATAGAGATTTCCTTCTTGGGATTTCTGAGATAAAGGAAACTAGAAAGGAATGCTAATGAAAATTACCAAGGTGAGACTATCTGGCTTAATTTGTAAAGATAGTTTGGTGTTATAGAAAATTTTCTAGATATATTCCAATAACTTTAAAATGTTTTATTTTTAATGTATGAAATAAAACAAATATTTTCATGACATAGTAAAATAAAAAAGATGATTGCTATTGAAACTATAGATACAAAGTTAGAAGATCCAGATTATTGCCCTTTGCTATTTGTCCTTAGATGTATCATTTTTACTTTCTCAGTTCCCTATTCTATAAAATGAAGGGATTGAATTTAAAAGTTCTTAACCTATAGTATAAATTTAGTTTTTACTTTGACACCTGCTTTCCAATATATATATTTGTAATCTTGTGTGACTTATTCTATGTGCTTAGAGAAAGTCCATAGGCTTTATCAGATTAAACTGTCAAAGGGGTCCATAGAACAAAAAGTTAAGAATCCTTGGACAAGATGACATTCTTTTCAGCTCTAAAAAAATTTATGATTTTGATAGATTAGAAATTACTTGAAGGCAGCTCTGTTGTTTTTCATCTTTGAGCAACACTTAGCATGATGTTTCAAAAATTGTAAATTGTAAAGCTTTCTTGAATTGGATTTCATGGACAAATAGTAAAGTTTTATTTTTAAAAAACTTGTGCTGAAGATGTGCACACAAATAATAATTTTATTTAGAATGTATTTGCTGCTGTTTTGTTATAAAGTAAAAGGGTTTAAAGGATGCAAATGTAAATGTGGACTATGAAAAAACATTACAAAGAAGCTTTATTCCCCCTTGGGTTGCTATTACAATGAGATTGATTATGTAGTAGGAATGAAGGATTCAGATGAAGATCTGTATGCTCCATTGATATCCATGTCATATCATGATATCTAGAGAAAGGCCTTCAACATGTTCATGGATACACCTTCTGCAGAGGACGTAAATGAAGGTGTTTGACTCAAGTTGAGTAGGCTGCATTGTTCAGCAAGGAATATACAAGTTTTCTACATACACACACACACACACACACACACACACACAGACTCGTTAAGAAACAAGCTTCACAATATTTTTTAATGACAGCATTACTAGGATTGAATACTAAAAGAGATTTTAAAAAAGGAAAATGACCTATGTGTACAAAAAATTATTCATAGCAGTTCTCTTCTTAGGACAAAAAAATTGGAAATTGAAGGGATGCCCATCAATTAAGGAAAGATCTTATAATTGTGCTGTATGTTTGTGATTGAATATTATTCTTCTATGGAAAATTATGAGCAGAATGTTCTTAGGAAAAAAAAAAGCCTGGAAAGTCCTCCATGAACTCAAACAAAGTGAAATTACTGTATATAAAGTAATAACAATGTTCTGGGATGAGCACATGTAAATGACTTTGCTATTCTCAGTAATACAATCATCCATGACTACTCTGAAGCATTTATGATGAAAAATCCTATCCACATCCAGAGAAGAAACTGATTATTTCTGAATTTAGATTGCAGCATTCTCTCTCTCTCTCTCTTTCTCTCTCTCTCTCTCTCTCTCTCTCTCTCTCTCTCTCTCTCTCTCTCTCTCTCTCTCCTGTCTCTCAATTTTTCTTGATGGTTTTTATTTTGCTTAGGTGGAAAATGTATGTTTTCTTTCACAACTTGACTTTAATGGAAATGTTTTGTATAACTTCACATGTGCTTTTTTAATTGTGGGTGGGGATAAAGGAGAGAAACTAGAACTCAAAATTAAAAAAAAAGAAAATGTTTTGAATGTAACTGGAGGGAAATATTAAATAAATAAATAAAATTTACAAAACCACAAGTTTCCTTCAAGCTTTATCAGAAATTTTCTGATGTGCTGTATGAAGCTGGTTCACAGAGCATATAATAAGACTGTAAGTCACCAGATATTGTTTCTTCTGGGAGGATATAAAGAAGGTTTCTTGCCTAAAGGAGGCTTGATGAGTTTTGACTCCTTTTCCTTGACTTGGCTACAGACTTATAAAAATTTTCTTAGTTTTGGCTACTATCTCGAAACTGATAAACTACACCATCCTGACCTCTAGATTTCTAGAGAGGATTATAAGGTTATCAATTAATTAAACAGAAATTCCAAATACCTGTATAATAATCCCAGAATCTATTTTGACTTTCTTAGTATTGCATTGTCATCTGATTCTATTGTTCCCCACTGAGCATGGCTCAAGAGAGATAATAGGAAAAGTTTCTGGGAGTCAAAGGGCCTAGGAAAAGGAAACTTGTTAATAAAATGCTAATAGATTCTTGGAAAGCATTTCATTAATAAGTTTCTTTAAGAACATAAGTCTCATAAGGATTAGGCTGTTTTTTGAAAGGATAATTTTTGACCTAGAAATTGAGGATCTCTCCCTCAACCCCAGTAAGAAATTACTGGGGCATCTGGGTGCTGCAATGGATATAGTGCCATGCTTAGAATCATGAAGATTTATCCTCTTACAGTCAAATCTAATCTCAGACATTTACTAGCTATGTGACCCTATACAAGTCACTTAACCTTGTTTGAGTTCCTCATCTGTAAAATGAACTGGGGAAGGAAATGGGAAACCACTCCAATATGTTTGCCAAAAAAATGCAAATGGCCATGAGTGAAATGACTAGACAAACAACAAAAAGAAATGATTGAATTTTTCCCTAAACTGGGATGTATGTGATAAAAAGATCTACTGCTCTGAGGATAAATTAGGTCTCTCTTCACAATGAGCCTAAGCTGGATTTAATACTTAGGCTGTATATCTGAAAAGTAGCTAATGATATGTAATTTTCATGCTATAATAAAGTATTGACTGATAGGACATGAAATAGGAGAATTATAATCAAAGATAGCCATTCTAAAACTATACAGTGGAAAGGGGAAAAAGTCACCTTCAGTTCCTTGAATAGTGGCAGCAGATTACTAAAAGTAACAATAATAAATGATTATAAAAACTAGTATCTACATAGTACTTTAAGTCTGTGAAGCATTTTCCACATATTGTCTCATTTGATCCTCAAAGCGACTTTATAAGGAAGGGTTATTTTCCCCATTTTACAAATGAAGAAGCTAACTAACTGATAGAGGCCTTATACTAAGGCTTACACAGCTACTTTGTGTCCAAAACATGACTCAAATTCAAATTATCTTAATTCTTAATTCAATACACCAACAAATTCACTGAAATTTATAAAAGAGATGAATATCAGGTGCTATCTAATTGTTGTTTGTGCTAGGTAACACCACCAATTTATTCTAACAGAAAATTTCCAGGTCTGAACTTTCTCAGAATACTTGCCCTCAATCAGTCAAAGAGGGAAGAAATTGTTTTCCATTAAAAAATCTTCTATATTCTTTCATGGTAGAAAGAAGTATTGAGGCATACAATAGTAGAAAGATATTTGGTTGAATTTCATAAAACTTCTTGGAATGATATATTTTCTTGGGGGAAAAGTCAGAGTTTCTTATTGAATTTAGCAGTTTTCTTTGACTATTTTCAAGAAACAAACTAACATTTAAGAATTGCTACATCCAGCAACTTTACTCTGGAAAACTGTGCTTTTGGCACCATCTGTATGGTGAAAAGGCCAATATTATCACCATTTTCCAAAAGGCAAAACTAACACAGAAAGATGAAATACATCAAATAGAAATTTCCACAGAAACATATCATTAAAGGAGAGTTTAGAGCTAAAGAATTTTGATTCCTATTGATGTTTATCTGGTTGAGCATCTTCTCACTTAGTAAATTTTGGGGATACTTGGCCAGTTCTGTGTAGTCGGGGCACTAGGCAAGTGCACTACATCTATTTCCTCTGCATCAGCAGTATCAGTCCTAAAGTATCTTAATGGTATACCAATAAAATATTTTTTAAAATATACAAAAGAAAACAAAAAGCAGTGCAAAACAGCTCATACAAATAGAACAATTTTATGATTGCTTTGTTAAATTTAATCAATGCAAGTGAAAACTGTATATTAATAGGTTTCTTATGAAATTCTGGACAAGAAGGAACAGACACATCCATTCTCATCTATTTATATCAAAACTTAAGATGCTGGCTCAGAAGAAAAATACAGACTCCAAACAAGAGCAAGGGGATTTATTCATCAGATGTTACAAAGTGAGGTTCCATGGTAGATCATATCTAACATAGAGATAACTTGGATAAGGAAAAATGGAAGGAAAAATAAAAGGGGTATTTTGGTGGGGTAAACTGCAAACCATCTGATAAGAAGGAAGAAACAGATGAATTACTAAATTATATTTAAAAATTGACATAAAGTCAAACTAGTTCTGATGGGAGACCTCACCTATATAGATATCTGTTGGACATTCCTCTTTGCAAAAAGCTGATACTTTCTGGACTTGCTTCTATAATAGTGTAAATCTTCAAAATAGAGAGAATAATTAGGAGAATTAATTCTAATCAATAAGGAGGCAATTGTTGCTTAAATAGAAATTAGAAACTTAAGGCAAATAATCATCTCACCTTAGTTTTTTGGTAAGTAAAGAAGAAAGGGGCACAGTATAATGCGCACCATAGATTTGGGGATGGGATTTTTTTGTGTGTGAGGCAATTGGGGTTAAGGGACTTGCTCAGGGTCACACAGCTAATAAGTGTTAAGTATCTGTGGCAGGATTAGAATTATAGTCCTCTTTGATTTCCTGGATGGTGCTCTATCCACTGAACCATCTAGCTGTCCCAGGACAAGATATTTCAAGGAGATGAGAAAGAATCGATAGGATTCCAGAGCCTAAGATATATCAGGGAAAGGCATTTCAAGAGAGCAGCATATTCTCACAAATTGGTATGAGACATTAAGTAGTTATGTGATATACTGAATAGTCTTAGATTTGGAATCAGGGGAACCTGAATTTGAATTTTGCCTTTTTTTTTTTTAGCTGTATGATATTGGGCAAGTCATTTAACTTTTCTTACCCTCAGTTTCCTCATCCATAAGATGGAGATGGTAAATAGCACCTGTCTCATAGTGTTGTGAAAAACAAAACACTTTGCAAAGCTTAAACTCTATATAAAGCCCTATATAAATAGTGGGCATTATTACTTTAGTTTATAATAATAACACATTATTTTCATGAAAAAATAAATGGGGTATATTATAAAGATACTAATTCAACTATCCAGTGAAATCACTTACTTGGAATTTGTTTCTTTACTCTCCCTCTTTCATCCTCTCCCTCTTCTTCTCCCTCTCCTTTCTTCCCTCTTTTTGTCTCTGTCTCTATCTGACTGTTTTTCTCTTATTTTCTATCTCTGTTTCTCTCTGTACATTTCTGTCTCTGTCTTTCTCTATTTCTGTCTCTCTTTCTCACCACACACATACACACAACACACACACACATTTAAATTTGTGCCACTTTGCATGATTACTACTTAGATCTGTTGTAGCAGCGATGGTTAAGTGGTACAATGGTACACTGGACTTGAAGCAAGAAGACTCACTTTCCTGAGTTCAACTGTGGTCTCAGATACTTATTAACTATGTGATCCTGAGCATAGTTAATAATCAAGGATTATTGGATCTTTAAAGGACAATTACAGTAAATGATACCAAGGACAGTCAAACAGAATAAAACACCAAAAAAAAACCATCAGTTCTTTAAAAATATTGCTAGAAACATGAAAGTTAAAATGAACTGAAACTTGCAATGAAAGCTAGGACAACAAAAGGGGATTTTTAAAAGAAGTAACATTAAGGGAATGGTGAAGAACAAAGAAGGGGGTGGATAGGATGACAATAGTACATGAAAGAGAGAGAGAGAGAAGAACTATTCAGCTGTTATTATACTTTTGTTTTTGCTACCAAGAATAATAATTTTCAGACCAGGAAGGAGAGAACAGAAATGTTTAATTGATAATTCAAAACCCACGAGAAATGAAGTTTTAATAGAGCACCTTGCTGTTCTCAAAGAGTCTGATTCTCTAGGCTTAGTAAACCTAGGAAAGAGTTCTGAAGGAATTGATAGATGTGATTACTGGAATACTGCTGGTATTATTTGAAAGTTGTGAGAAAATGGGAGAGGTGCCATCATAATGGAGAGATGTAAATGTTGGCAAAGTTACTGAAATAAGTGAGAAGATAAATCTGGTAAATAACATGCAAATGTCCTTAACTTTGGTTCTTAACAAAATTCTAGAATGCATAACTAAAGGGATGGTCTGTGAGCATTTAAAAAAGGAAATGACTACCTCTATATTCAGTTTAAACTAATTTGCTTATATGACAAGATCACAACAGACATTATACACCTTGAATTTCAACAAATTACTAGATTAAAAACTTTCATTATCCTTATGATTAAGGCAAATTTATGGTACTGTTACATATGAAAATGGCAGAAGCATTAACTCTAAATAATAAATTAATAGGTGAGATCAATGATAATTGGTCACAACAACATATGGCAGATAAATTTTTTTGAATGACATGAAGCTAAGTATGATAGCATAATGGATGACAAAATCAGTCTCCAAAAAAGATTTTGACAGATAATTATTTTGGGAACCAAAGAGACAGACCTCAGGCAAATATTAGGCAAAGATTTATTATTATTCTTATTTGGGCCTCAGATATCAGAATTAAACTTCAGAAAGACTAGGAATTCAAACATTAAATTTAACATAGTCAAGAGCATGATACAAATGTGGGATATCTTTTGATGTGCCCTACACTGTGCCATTTGGGTAATTGAATATTATTCTTAGGTTGATACCTGGTGATTAAAACTATAGCTTGAATTCTCTTTCAGCATCACCCTCAGCTTCTGAGTGCCATTGCCTTCAATCAATGACAGGATGCTGAAAAGTAGAGACTCTAACTAACTGGACTTATCCTGGTACCAAAGCCATCAAGTTTGTGCCCACTGTTCCCCAAACTCAGTGATTCAGCATTATTAGCTCCTGTGGACAGACACTTGCTTCTTTCTCATACTACTCTCCTTACTACCATCCCCATTTATTCCAGTATTAAAACTTCTAGGTCCCTTACCTTCCTTTCTCATTTTCTATTATGATCTCTAGAATACCATCCCACTGCTATAAAGAAAATTCCTTATTATTGAACCTGGAGAATCTCAGCTGAACTTGAAACCTAGCAGGAATGTATCAAATAGGATGAAGATGCATTTCTAGATGTCTGCCTAACTTGTATACTGTTCTAAAAGGGGAAGGGGAGTAGCTAGAGCTATGAACACAGCCACGCAAGTTTATTTTTAAAGAGATCAGTGTGGGCAGATTCCAAACCTGCTTGGAAAATCTGACAATTGAAAATGATGACTAAGGAAAGATTCCATAAAGGTATATAAATAACTGCAAGAATACCTCTAGTCTAGTCAATCTTTGGCCTACTCCAGGTTTCTAATGATAGGAGAAAGATTTGCAAAAAATTCAGGAGATATATTCCCAGGATTCTAAGGAGCTTAGAGAAACAAATTCCAAGTACCAGTATGGTTCTCAAGCAGAGAATCTATGTAGATAGAACAGGAAAAGCACTGGATCTGGAGCTAGAAGACATGGATTCAAATCTAAACCTCTTTGCATCTCAGTCTCTTCATATGTGAAATGAGAGTAATAAAACTTGTACCATCTGTCTGATAGAGTTGTTTCGAGGTAAGTAGTTTGTAAATTTTAAAGTGTTTTACAAATGTGTTATTACTATGATGATTAATTGCAAATATAATAAGGATTTCCTATGATGATATAGAAGGTACCAGTCCTGTAGAAAAAACTAAAACTAAAACTAAAATCATCACTATTTTCCTAAAACTACAACAATACAGGCTTAAACAAGACACACAGGCTTTCATCCTAAAATACAGTGCCAACTGAATTAAGACATATCAAAATCCCCATTCTCAAAAGCATCTTTGTCCTCCATATGAAAAAAAACCCAGAAACTTGTCTCTGGTTTTTGTTGTTCAATTATTTTGACTCTTTTTGACTACAATTTGAGTTTTCTTGGAAAGATTCTAGAGTAGTCTGCTATCTCCTTTCTCCAGTTTATTTAAAAGGTTAGGAAACTGAGGCAAAAGGGGTTAAGTGAGTTGCTCAGGATCACATAGTTAATAAGTATCTGAGACCACAGTTGAACTCAGGAAAGTGAGTCTTCTTGCTTCAAGTCCAGTGTACCATTGTACCACTTAACCATCGCTGCTACAACAGATCTAAGTAGTAATCATGCAAAGTGGCACAAATTTAAATGTGTGTGTGTGTTGTGTGTATGTGTGTGGTGAGAAAGAGAGACAGAAATAGAGAAAGACAGAGACAGAAATGTACAGAGAGAAACAGAGATAGAAAATAAGAGAAAAACAGTCAGATAGAGACAGAGACAAAAAGAGGGAAGAAAGGAGAGGGAGAAGAAGAGGGAGAGGATGAAAGAGGGAGAGCAAGAGCTAGAGTGGGGACGAGAAGGGAGAAAGAGAAAGAGAGAGACAGCAAGAGAAAGAGAGATATGAAGGAATTGGGGTGGGGGAGTATAGAAAATAACAAAGATGCAGTCTTGCCTGGTTAAAGACCATCACCTCCCACCTGTCAGAAGATGACAAGGTGGGGGAAAGGACAAACAAAAACCATAATTGTAGGGGAAGGCAAGGTCTGCGGATGAATATAACTGAATACTGGGAGAGGGTGATAGCTCAGGGCTTAATGAGAGGGTGAAGAATGCTACTGACAGTAGTATAAGGCTGATGGAAGAGTATAAGTCATGAGAAATGTGGGCTGAAAAAGTGAAACTGGGGGAAGCACCCTCATCTGATGCTGGTGCTCTGGAAAAAGCCCTGGTTTCCAAGGGTTCCTTGCAATTCTGTCTGCTAACCTAACATCTCCAACCTTCAGTGAGATCAGTTAACCAACACAGATAAGAAATGAATGCTATTGTGCCAGACAGGGTTCTAGACACCTTTAAAAAAGAAATCAGATTGTGAGACAATATTTAGAGTTGGGGGAAGGGAATCTGAGAAGCCATTTAGCCCAATCCCCCTCATTTTATAGATATGGAAATTAGAGTAAGACAAGTTAAATGATTTGCTCATGGGCACCCGGGTAGTACAAGACAGAGAGAGGCAAAATTTGAATATACAATTTTGGCCTCCAAATCCAACAGTCTTCCCTCCATAGCAATCTTGGTTTCTATTTTCAAGAAGTTTCCATTCCACTTTCAGGCCAGATTAAAATGGAAAATTTCCCATCCTCCAGTAATTCTGTTTAAGGCAAGACCACCAAAAAAATAAGAGGAGGAAGATTTAGGGATCCAAGAAGGGCCACAACAAAACTACTTGTCAATTTTTTGCAAATCACAGGAACAAGAAAAAGGAAATATTTATCCTAAAAATAATGTAATCTCTCTCTTTCTCTATCTATCTTTCTGTCTTCATCAATCCTCAGCTTTTGAGGGAATAATGTTCCTAGGAAATGGCAAGTGATATTTCCCAAAGTCACATAGCTAATAAGCATCTGAGGTCAGATTTGAATTCACGAAAATGAGTCTTCCTAACTCTATGCCCAGGTCACTAGTCATTGTGCCACCTAGATATATCAATCTTTTACTAGAGATTGCTGAAAATGCATTTTTCACAAAATACTTAATTTAATTGTATTTTCATACAATTATTTTAAAAAAACAACCACAACACACCTTAATTCTGATAATATGCACTTTTCCTAACATAGTAACAGAGAAATTACCCATAAAATACAAGGGAGAGGAGAAGGAGGCAATGCTGGAAGGACCTGCAAAAATGCCAAAAGAACCTTGCTGTAAAAAGGGAAAGGAACATCCAGTCATCTCTAATCTCCCTGTGGTTGAACTGTTCTCCAGTGTAAAGTATAATTTTGAGTAAGTCTTGTTTCCATTCAGGGCCAGTTCAGACTAGACTAATGTGGCTCTCGACAGAGCTCTGCTATTCTGTTCTCACCCAGAGACATGGGCATTGTGGATAGAAGGGGGAGAAAAGACTAGATATTAATATGGTTATGTAATTATGTTTCTAATTTTTTTTCTATTGCACATAGCTTCAGATGTATTTCATTGCCAAATGAAAATGATAATGTGGATACTAATAAAATCATGAGAATGCTTGACATCCCAAAAGTTAAATGGGTGAAATGTTGAGGATTGAATCTCCATGTAAATAATATATTTTATACTACACACACACACACACACACACACACACACACACACACACACGTGTTTATATATGTAGACATGCACACACAATATTCTCTAATGGGAAAAATTACATACATACATACACACATGTGTCCCTACTTAAGTCTTTTCTAGGATAAATATCTCCAGTTTAAGTCATGATTTCAAGTTTCCTTGAAAGTCTAGCTCTCTTCCTCAAATAAAACTTGTTAGTGTCCTTTCAAAAATGTGCCACCCAGTATTGATTACAGCTTAGTAAATGTAGCCTTTTAAAGATCAAATGTGGTTATCACCTTTTGCTCTGAACACTACACTTCTATTTACATATCTAATATACACTATATTACATATATAGTGTTCTCCATTAGATTATAATATATCATGCCAAATGTAAATGTGATTTCTTCCTTAGAAAAAAAGAAAAGGTACAATTCAGAATATTATGGTTTGGATTGGGAAATAAATATCCTATAATCAATCATTCTAAATAATTCAAATTATTTAGGAACATGTGACTATTGATGAATGAGGGCTTTTTTATTGTTTGATACAACAACATAGTGACTTGTGAATTTCTAAAAATACACTGCCAGTATTTGTTTAACTCATGCTATTTGGGTCATTTGCTTCAAAGAAAAGCTCAATGCACTGTACACCCTTGATGAATACCCATAGCACAGATCTCCTTGTCTTTTCCAGGTGAATGATAATAACAGAGTTGCAGTCTTACAACGCACTCAAGTGAAATGCTGTCACAATGAAACATTGCATTCAGAGAGCCATGGGATGGATAAGATGTCTGTTCCAAATGCTGAACCTATGTTTCTCCCAAATGTCTGGGTCAAAACATTTTTATATTCTTTTCATGTATTCAGATCCAGGCAGGTCTAATCTTACTTTTAGTCACACAGGAAGGGATATTTATTGTTTCAATCAACAATTAATTAATCAATCAATCCATTTGTCAATACACATTTATCATGTGCCTTATTATTTGCTGGATGCTGGGATACATAGGTAAAAGCAAGATAGTTCCTGTCCTCAAGGATATTACAATATACTTTGATTCTTCTGGAGTCTAGGTATTATATTCAGACAGAGGGTCAATAGATTTCCATAATTGTTTGATGATGGTGATTGTGAGGATAAGTCATCTTAAAATTAGAACTCTTGACTCAGGATGAATGCTCTGGAGTTGTTTGAAGAAAGCAGATCATATCAGGGAATCCTAAGATAAATTCCTTCATAATATTTTAGATAATTCAATTCAACAAAAATCTATAAAGGCCTACTATGTGCCAGATAAATAATTGTCTTATTTCTGCTTGAATATGTTAGTAATGCAGAATTCACTACTTATTGAAGCAGTCCTGACTATTGTTAACATCTCTAATTTTTAGAAAGCATTTCCTTAAATTCAACCATTCAACAGACATTTATTGAACTAAAATTTGCCACTGTTTTCAAGCCATTTTTCTTCCTCTGTAGTAAAATAAGTCTTAATGCTCTTATTCATTACAATCCTTTCAGTATGGTCATCATTTGAAGATGAAGATGAAAATTACTTCTATTTTTTTCTAGGGAAAATATTTAAGTTTAAGCTATGATTTCAAGCATCTTTGACATCTTAGTCCACTTCCTCTCTTTATATATACCATTGTTAGTGTCCTTTCTAAAATATGTCATCTAGAATACAACACATCCCACTAGATGCATTCTCATTAAGGCCAAGTGTAATTAACTCCTCCCTTGTCTTAATACTAGGTTTCTATCAGTCAATAGAATACAATTCTATTGCAACACAGTTAATAAATTCAATTAATAAGTAGCCAAAACTCTCTTAAAGGAATGCACTATAGCTAAAAACAGGGACCAACTGTATATCAATCAACACCTACGTATCAATTAATCAACAAGCATATATTATTTCATAGAATCATAGAATTTCAATTTTCAAAACAATCTCAGTGTCTAGCTAGAAAAATGAATATCATATTTTGTGTCCCATTGGGAGATCGATGCATAGTCTATTTTCTCCAGAGTAGTTACCATTCTCCACTACTTTGCTTCCTTTTGCTAAATATAACCCATGTTCTTTATTGTTAATAAGGATGAAGCTGGAGCATTGAGAAAAGTCGAGTCTCTAGGTGATTACCTGAGCCTTTCTCTCTCCAGAAACAAGGAGTCTCAATTGTTGGACTGATGGATTACTGCTGCTAGTTGGGAAGAGATGGAAAAGATTAAGGGAGTTTCCTATCTAGTCATATTATTCCCTTTATGTGTCATCATATTTGTGATTTTCTGTTTCCTTCTTCAGGAAATGACACACAAATGACGAGTGCCCTTTACTACATTTTGAGAGGAAAGGTTAATTCTTCTCCCTTGCTCCAAAATACATACATATATACATACACAGATACATGCACATATGCATACACATATACTCACATATTAAGCATATAATATGCATCATATATGTGTGCATGCTATACCTGTGCCATATGCACACAGATATAGCATTTACAGGTAAGGAGCTTAAAAATCCTTTATTTTATGGCTTCATTCTACCTCTGAAGACATATGGAAAAGGGTAAAGAAGGAATGAAAAATGTTTTCAATATTCATAGAGATGGAAGAGTTAATGGATATTTTGTACTTTCAGCTTTTAGTATGGGAGAAAGCAGGGTATGTTAGCAGCATCATGCAGTGTAAGACCTGAAAGTAAATAAACTGTAATTTATTCTTAATTCCTCATATTACATAGATTGGGAAACTGAGGCTCAGAAAGATTCTTGACCGTACAGCTACTTCCAAGAAAGCAGTATGATAACAGGAGGAACTCTGGGCTGGGAGAATGAAATCATGGATTTTAACCTGGTCCTACTTTTAATTAGTTGTGCTAGCTATAATTTGTAATCTCTCCGGGTCTCAGTTTCATTTTCTGGAAAATAAAGAATTATAGATAGATTACTAAGAACTCTTATTGCTATTAACTCCCATGTAAATTAAACCAACCTTATGAATTCAGCAGGGGAAATTCAACTTTTTATACATAAAGTGGGGCATACCCAAATCTGGTTTTATTAGAATACTATCTATGCTGCTCACATAGGACCTTTAAAAGGCAATCTAAAAGTCAGCAGTCCTGGTCCCTTCCACTGAAATGTAAAATTATTGAAGTTTAAAATACCTTGGGCAGTTGTCTCCTTCCTCCCCACTTACCTTCTTGAGTGACTGATTGCTCAGGCTTTTCCTACACTTCAGAGGAGTTGGAAAATCAAGGTTCAGAAAATGAAGCCCAGAATGGAGAAAAAGTTCTTTCATTAAGTAATGTCATCCTGCTCACCCTATACATTTCCACAAGCTTCTCTAAATGCCAGATTTCATAAGGAGCAATAATTGAAGAACCAATTAGCTCAGAATGTACATTCTTCAGTGAGTACATGAAAGGAAAGTGTCCCATGGATTAGCTCAGACTAACTAAATAGTACCTTGGACATCAAAAATATCAGATAAAATGGATGGGTATAGACTTTCATTTCTTTGTATTCCTAGAATCAAGTCCAGTACCTGACATCTGTGTGTGTCAAGTTGTTTTTCAAGTTTTCTTGGCAAAGATACTGAAGTAATTTGCTATTACCATCTCCAGCTCATTTTATAGATGAGGAAACTGAGGCAAACAGGATTACGTGACTTGCCCAGGATCTTAGAACTAATAAGTGTCTGAAGCTGGCTTTTAAACTCAAATCCACCTGTCCACCTGGCCCCTTGGAAAGTCTAATAAATACTTGTTGATTGGTTGAAAACAGTATTGTAGTGTAATGAATAGTCCTAAGTCAGAAAGGACTACTCTCTCAGATACTTAGCAATGGAACAATGGATATCATAAAATATTGTGGAAGCTCAATATCTTCATCTATAAAACACACATGATAATATCTGCAGATCCAATCACATGGAATTCTTGTAAGATTCAAATAACATACATAAAAGTGTTTTAAACTTTAGGATACTAGGCAAATGTCATTCTTTCAAAAGTAACTTCAAAACAGCAGTATTTCTTGAATTAAAATAATATTATGTTATTTTAATCATTTCTGAACAATAGAAAGAGAGAAAAAAGATCTAGGGAAATTTTCTATAGCACAGAATTTCTATAGTACCGTGTAGCATAAATTAATGGGCATACTTCTACCCTTTTGGTTTGAGAAATTTGTATACTATAAAAGAACTAGATATTGGAGTCTTCTTTTTCTGTCTCTGTCTCTGTTTCCATCTCTCTGTCTCTGTCTCTCTCCCTTATAAACTCAATTTTAAACTTCAAAAGATTTGTATATTTCTATCTTTTTTAAAAGTCTTGAATTGTGATTGAACCCTCTTGTGTTCTATTTCTTTAAAAGCAACATTTAGAAATGCTATGACAGCCTAGAATAATTTGCATTCAGAAAGAATTCACCATGCCAAAGTCTCCCATCAAATAATACTATATCTCCCCCAGGCTTGAAAGCCTAGGATGCCAATCACGGAGTTAGTGAACTCTACCTGGAGGGTAGGGCAGGATAGTGGGGAACAATGCTTCTTAGTGTTCAGCACTTGGAATGAATGAACAAACATTTTTAGACTTTCTGCTGATTTTGGGAATATAAACACAAAAGTAAGAAATTATTTACCTCAAGGTGACAAGCAGTAACAACAATGACAGAAGATGACTATAACAATAACAAAAATTCTGAATCACTTTTCCAATTTTCTAATTTATCATTTTCCAGATTTCTCCTCTCCTAACTTCTATATGTATGCAAAGAAATATTATATATATGTATATATACACTTATACACATAAATATATATATGTTATATATATATATATATATATATATACATATAAATGTGTGTATGTATTTTTATTAGGCTTCTAGGCAGCTTAGTGAACAGAGCCCTAGGCCTGAAGTCAGGAAGACTCATCTTCCTGAGTTCAAATGTGGCTTCAGACACTTACTAGTTGTGTAACTCTGAACAAATAATTTAACCTTGTTTGCCTTGGTCTTCTCATCTGTAAATGAGCTGGAGAAAGAAATGGTAAACAATTTTAGCATCATTGCCAAAAAACAGGGTGGAGCGAACTGCAATGACTGGAAAACAACTTAGCATTTCCTATATTTCCCCTTTCTCTAACATCTATATTTACTCAATGGAATCAAAAAGTATTTTTATTAGACCTCTGAAGTGTAAAGTCAGGACCCCTGGAGGTCACCTACTCTATTCCTCTCATTTTACAGATGCTGAATATGTGACTTACAAAAGCAAAGTCATTTGTTCAAGTCTTTATAAAAGCTATTTATCCACAATGCAAAGTCTCCTGATTGAGAACCTATGATAAATTAATCAGCTGGAATATAATATGAATATTTTCATAACTTCTAACTGAATTGAATAGTGAGAAATTGGTTTAAAGATGATAATTACATATTGGAGGCAATAGGAGTCATATAGAGAGACAATATTTATTATTATCCCCAATCAGAAATGTGAACAAAGAAGAATACTACATGAATACCTGGATAAGCTATGATTCCCTTAGCATGTGGAACTTTCATGGATTATGGGATTTTGCATGAAAGCAGATCACAATCTCCCTGTGTTTTAGACACTATGTCACTTTCTCAGGAACCCTCTTCTAGAAAGTATCAGAAAAGACATTTAATCTGCTGCTCCTGGACCCTAAACCCAGCACTCTAGCCATTCTACCAGGCTACCTAACATAGAGGAAATCTGAAAGTAAAAGCCAAAAGACAATGCCCAACTCATCTTTATGACCCCAATTTTAATCATTCAGCCCTCTGCCTTTAATAGCTTGTGAACAGAGAAAAGTAAAAACCTTTTATGCTCTCTACAAATGAATATAAAAATATCTATTAAATACTATGTACCCAATCACTGAGCTAAGAACTGAGAATAAAAATATTAAAAAGAGAGAAGCAGTTGCTGTCCCCCATAAGTAGATTTAGTTAAAATAGTAATAAAAGCATTTTGTCTAGATTTATACCCTGAATCATACAGGATTCAACCTTGTCTCATGACCTATGGTATTATTCTCTAACCCTCTATTGTAATTAAGTACCTTTTTCTATTTCTTGACATTTATAATTTACATTTATTGTTGTAGGGGCGTAATACAATGTTAAATAAACATAGACACCCACAGATACAATTTTTAGAGAAAGACATGTGTCTTTTTGTCTTTTAGTGTTACAAGGTCATAATTAAGTCTTGAAAGGAATCCTGGAAGAAAAGGCATTAACATTCTGTGGCAGCTACTCCTGTTCTCATTTATAGGATTTTTGCATTCTCCTCTCACATGTTATCACTGAGGTCTTGACATGCTGGAAGTTGCCCATTAATTGAACAGTAATAGGATAGACACTTCAAGAGAAATTTTCATTTTTAATGGGTAGGAGGGTTTGACTTATTTTATATCCCTAAGGTTTTAAATAGAGGGCATTTGAAATGAAAAAAATATATAGTATCATTTCATGTTAATTTTGTTTTGGTTATGATAAACACACACATATACACAGACACAAACATATGAAAATCCAAAGCTTAGATGCAAGGAGAAAAATGAATACATAGATGTGTATGTACATTTATATTGAAAATACACATATACATACATGTACACACATATGTGATATATGTATGTGTTTGGTGTGTGTATCTCATTCATACTTGCTCTATCCATAAATACAAGTATTTAAAAGAAGTAGCTTGGAACCAGTATATATTAAGATAAAATATATAGCAAATAATATATATTTGTATATCTATATATCTATATGTATATATGTACATGCTCCTTTCAAACTGTTCCTTTCAAATATCTGTACCCAGGATTGGACGTATAGGTATTATGGCTGGAAGAAATTTACATACAGATCAGCACTGTACATTGCTTCTGAACTTGGCACAGATGGTTTGATATCTGTGAAATGAATAATTATAATCAGAGATTCAGGTTACCACCTCTGGATGTCTCACATATGATAATTTTCCAGGTCCCTGACCATCTCTTACAAAACAAAACTTTGAAGAGGTCACAGGCTCCAGGGAAAAGCTCCAAAGATCTCCTCGGCTCATTTAGCATGAACAAGCATTATCTAAGCAGTTCTATGCCAAGTGCAAAAGTCAACAGCTTAGGCAAGAGAAAAGCTTGACTGGAGGGTTTTTAAAAATGCCAATGGAAGTTATTATTATTTTAAAAAACACAGATTGAGTTCAAAAACATAAAACATAAATAAAACATAAAGGCTGAGGGAACATAGGTTTGCTTTTTAAAATAGTTTCATAACTGTGTGTTAATATAGATACATTTTTTGTAAAGAAAATTTTTTTGTAATTTTATGAATTTTAAAATATTCTGAGGAGGTCATAGGCTTCATTAGAGTGCCAAGGGTGTCTATGAAATTCAAAATGGTTAAGAATCTCTAATCTATGTACATCAATTCCTTATATCACCAATGTACTTCACAGGACATAATTCTGGGCTTATTCAATTAAGCAAAAAATAATATTTCACTCAGTAGGGAGATGCTATCAAGATGAAATTTTAGATGGATAGAATCATACTATTTGAAAATTGAAAGGGGCATTATTTATCATTTAATTCAACATCTTGTTTTGGTTATGATACACAGATACACATACACACATACTTATATATGTTATATTTGTATTTGTGTATTTTTGATAAGTGTTTATCTCACCCATATTTGATCCATCATTAGGTACATATATTTGAAAGAAATAATTTAAAGTCATTTCAAAAGACTTTGAAGTCATTTATATAAATATATGAAGTAAGCAAAACTATACAATAAAAATCACAGGATTTATGGGAAAAGGAATTTGGGGCACAAAACTCACAAACTTCATTAGTAATATTAAAAATAGGAACATAATAATAATGACATCACAGTTTTATATATTTTAAATGGTCAAGAAATATGTAATTACTACAACAAATCACTGTGGTTGGGAAGGGGAGACACAGGTTGACACAGTTGATGACCCATGCAATGGCAAGAGACTATGGCCTTGGCAGAAAGGGAGGGTTGGGTGAGGACAGAAATTATGAGTGCAGATTAGCCCTCTCCTGCTCAGTTCTTACTCTTTAGGAGGGAGATTTTTACAAGAAGCCTTGATGGAATTTCCTGGCTCAAATAGACTCTGGTTTCAATTCTTATTGGATTTGTGTCCATTATCCAATCTCCTTAGCTGTATTTTGATTTTCCTATGCTGGCTAGACTTTAAGAACCTTATCCTGTTGATTTGTATTAGACTTCTATCCTGGTAGATTGCCTGCTTCCTGATCATCTGCCTACTTGGACTTCAGAGTACCTATCTTGCCTGTCCCTTCCATATTTATGTCCTCTTGGGTGTTGTCTGACTGCACGAACCACAGACTCTCTGGATCTCCGGTATTATGTATGCTGTAGTTTGCATTTGACTGTTAAGTTTGGGCTTTCCTAAACCTCAGAAATTTAGAGCCCAAGCAATCTACGAGCCTCAGGCTATCCAGTAGCAGGGATTTCAGGTATGCTCCACCATCCCCAGATTGATTGCTTTTGGAAAGGAAGAGAACTGCAAGAGTGTCTGGGTTGAGTCATTATGTGTATTAATTTGGATACGAAGGAAAAGATTTGTGAAATCCTCTCCAGATGTTTCTAATTTCTTCTATGATTTTTCTGTTTTTATCATAGTGCAAAGTAATTTTTGAAAAGATGAAAGCTTACATCAGTATGGATACTCTTTGCACAGAAGCAGATCTAAATCTATTAGTACCTCAATGGACAATCTTTTATGACTTTCTATGGAAATAAAACAATAATTAAAACAATCCAAGTTTTTGTTATTGACTATGTATATGAACTTGACTAAATTAATCCACCTCTCTGAGTCTCAATTTCCTTATCTAGAAAATGAAGGAATTTCCCTTAAAGATACCTCTATGATCTTATGATCCAATTATCATCAACCTTCTGATGAAGAACATCCCTGAAGTTTGCCAGCTTAGTCTTCAGATGACAGATTGCTGCACTTATACTTAAAGCCTACTCAGTATCAGCTAGTGTTTGTACTTGCTGCTATAACCTTGATGTGGGATATCTTATATGGTATGTATTACGTTATCACTGTAAAACTTTAGAGATCACATAGTTTTGTTTTCAAAAAAGGGAGGAAAACCAATTATCCATATTCATAAATTGGAAGTAGCACTTGAATTTGAGGATGGATAATTAAATTTATAATAAACAAATAAACAAAAGAATAACATGTCATTCAAAACTGTCCAGCAGAGCTGATTTTATGGGTTTGTGTCTCTCTTCAAACTTTAATTAATAAATATTTTATAATGCCACTATACAAAGATAGTAAACAAAAACTGAACCAGAAATGAGGAGACCAAGTAGATTTTTATTCTGCTGATCCCTTTCTATTATATGATGCTCTTGCTTCCTTTGTCTCCAATTGATACCATGGTCAGCTGCTTTCCTTTCTACTTCTCTATTTCTTTTCTGACTTTTCATCCTTTAAAACTCACCCCTTACTATGGATTTTTCTTAGCATCTCTTTTTTGGCCTTTTTCTCTTCATGCTTCTCTCTACATTTGTTTTTTTAGTCCTTAGTAATCTCACTCATTCCCAGGGCTTCAATAATCATTTCTATGCAAATGAGTTCCACATTTGGATTTCTAATTCTGGCCTCTTTTTTCTGAAATTCAGATGAGCTGCTGTTGCCCCCAAGACATCTTTACCTGAATGTCTATTGGGTTCTCAAACCCAACATGTCTTCCTCTCTTCTAAACCTACTCTTTCATCTTGTTTTACTACTTTTATATGTGACTCAACTATTCATCTGCTCAATTGTGTTCATGACCATGGAGATATCTTTGATGCAATAATTTTCCTTTACTATCACACCCAATCAATTAGGATGCTCTGATTCCCTTGCAACATCTCTAGCATCTTTCTTTCCTTTTCTTCCATGTTCGTATTGCTAGCATGCCAGTACAATCCCTTACCTCTACCTGTTTGTAGTACTGTAATGTCCTTCTTGCAGAATTTTTTTTTATTTCCCTCAATTATTCTTCATCCAAGTGCCAGGATGCTTTTTATGATATGTAGATTTTATTATGATATTGTTCCACACAAAAATCACCAGTAGCTCCCTATTATCTAGCAAGTCCAATCCAAACTTCTTTTGCCTGATATTCATGGCTTTTAACAATATGGCACCATCTTAACTTTCTTGCAATTCTTGATATTCTTAAGAAGTCATTCAAATTGAACTAAAAGTTTCTAAATCTTGATCCAAAGTTTTAATTGTTTATAGGGTTTTATCTTTGTTATAAATGACTCATATGAAGTAAAGTTACTGACACACCATTGATTGGGTTTCTATTTTCAAAGAATTCAACTTAAAATTCTTAGATTTTCTATGCAATTGATTATATATCATTACAAATATATATATATCTATGTATGTAATATATATATATAACTAAGAATATTTGGAAAAATCATTTCCAAATAAGATTCCTAGGTTCAGAATGAGTAGTTATGTGCTACAATGGATAGAGTGCCAGACCTGAAGATTCCCCTTTCTGAATTCAGAACTGGCACTTAGAAGCTGTGTGATCCTAGTCTCTCAATCAACTCTGATTGCCTCAGTTTCAACTATAGAATGAACTGGAAAAGTGGTAAACTACTCCAGTAATTTCACCAAAAAAATTCAAAAAGAGATCAAGAACAGTCAGATACAATTTGTAGTGACTCAACAACAACAAATACCTTCATAGCTCATCTAAAGTTAATAATCTGAAATCTATGGATTAATTTCTGGGGGCCCATGAATTAGAAGAAGAAAATATAGCTGGTTTCTAAAGTCTCATATGAAAAAATCCTCTTACTAATTGAATTTCTGCTATATCTATGATTGGACAGCCAGATGTCATAGGGGACAGCATGCCAGGCCTGGAATAAGGAAGACTCATCTTCCTGAGTTCAAATCTGGCTATAGACTTAATAGCTGTATGATCCTTTTTGATACAGTTTGCCTCAGTTTCCTGATCTGTAAAATGAGCTGGAGAAGGCAGTAGCAAACCATTCTAATATTTTTGCCAAGAAAATTCTAAATGAGATCACAGAGTCAGACACTCATGTTAATAATTCTAGAATGAGGATAAGCTTTGTCTGTTGTTTTTTTTAAGAAAATTTATATAATAGTTCTTTTACCCATGTTTGATTGTTCTTTATGTATGTTTTCTCTAAAATTACATTTTCATGTCATTCTTTTACTCTTAGTTTCATATGTCCTTTGATTAATTCAAAATATCATTTTGAGCAAAGGAAAAAAATATTAGCACTTATTAATGACTAACTGTTTTCTTCAAGATAAATGTAAAATCTTGAGTTTCTTTCTGGTCAATACTATCATTTATAAAACTGGATCTCAGCTTCATCATCTATAAGGAACCAAAAGCCACGAACTACAAAAATTAACAAGTTACTTTCAGGAAAATTCACTGAATTATTAGAACTATAAGTGTTACCAAAATTTAAAGTTTCATTAGATGAATCTAAAATGTGACTTTCTTGCCACTAATAACACTGAATTTGTCAGTAAATAAAGAACACATTCTCTCTTCCCTTCTTCCCTGTACTCTCCTGAGGCTCTTAAAAATAGGTTTATTTTATCTGAGTACTTTTTGCCAAGACACTTTCTTTGTGAATGTGTCTCACGTTATGTGAGAAATCCAATTGAGCTTAAAAATTTTAATGTCCTCTCAATTTTTTCTGCTTTGAATTTAATAAAATGTATTCATGGAAAATAAAGAAAAGTTTATATATACTTTTCTTTTAAAATAAAATAAAAAAGGTATTTCAGATAACTTTGAGGATGTTAATATCAAAAAATTATTCCCCATGGTGGAAAAACATAAGGGAGAAAAAAAGAAGAATGAAAACTGTCAGACATAAAAACCATTGTTATATGTATCAACAATCTCCAGATTGTAAAACAATAGGAAATCTCATTATTATGACATAACAGTTCTTTATAAAAATCAAAATTTAATATGTAGTTCTTCAGATGGATTAATTCACCACTATTTTCAGTGGAATGTGTTCAGTTCTGGAATAATTTGATTTCTTGTTTGTGCTTAAGACAAGGTAACAAAAATAAAGTGGGGACACTAGGTAATACTTGAAAGAGATGGTCACAATCATTACCACAAACTCCCATTTTTTCAGTGGACTTTTAAATGGGGTCTTTCTGTGATTATCTTCAAATCAGTATCTGAAACTTTAAAAAATATTGAGGTATGGAAGGCCCAATTTGAAAAAAAAGCTCATCACAAGATACCTTGCTGCTAAAAGAACGAAGCTTTAAAAAGAGTTAAATTTGGAGAAGTATAATAATATAATTTAAGTATCAAAGTATAGTAACCAAACATTTTACATGTTATTTCCATTGCATACAACTCTCCAGAAAGCATTAATTTATTCATCAAATTGCTGTTGCATCATTTCAGTTGTGTCTAATCTTCCTGATTCCATTTGGCATTTTCTTGGCAATGTATAGAAGTATTTTCCCATTTCCTTCTCCAACTCATTTTACAAATGAAGAACCGGGGCAAACAAGATTAAGTAACTTGCCTAGGATAATACAGCTAGTAAGTGTCTGAGTCTAGACTTGAACTGGGAAAGATGAACCTTCTTGACATTAGGCACAGCACTCTATCCATTGAGCCAAGTAGCTGCCTCTTTGCCATAGCAAAGCTTAAACCATAGACTGGACCAGAACTGGGGGCCTCTTGGTGCTTTCTTATATAAATATAGTAGCTTTTATAAATTTCAAATTTATTATTTTTTATAAAGATAATAAAGATATTGGCACAAAGTATCAGTAATTCTGCAGTGAACATTCAAAAATGATTTATGAACATTTAGAACATAAAGAGGTGACCAATGGGAGTCATGATAGGCCCATTAAGAAAAAAAAAATGATCAAATAATTTATATATATATATATATATTATATGCAGCTCTTTAAGGACAAGGGCTGGTTTTCTTTCTTTTCTTTCTCTCCTTTTTTTGTATCTCTAGCATTTAGTTCAATGCTGGGTGCATAGTAAGTGATCAGGAAAAGCTTGTTGATGGACGATTGAAAATTAAGGGAATACTATGGAAACAGTGTTTCACAAAGTGTCTCATGATTCTTTCTGGATATGGTTACAAGTCGAATGCTACTAGTTAAAGTGGTTAGGAAAAAATGTAAAGATCAATAAATTAAATGTCACTTTAAAGGGACATTGCTAGTGGAAACCAACAACAGTATTCTGTACCTAAGCCATCTCAATCAACATTTTTAAAGGAAGATAGACATTGATTCTATAGTGGACTACTAAATTTTAAACTGATCAAGATTTCAAAAATTTCTAATTATACACACACACATATATAACATACACACAAACATATGAACACATACCTCAAATTTAGTTGAGTGTCATAGATTTGAAAGGGAGAGTTAATTCCTTTGATGTAAGAAAAAAATTAAAATGTTAGCAATGTATTGGAAATAACCAGATGAAGTTTAATGGGAATAAATGAATAACGAGAATAATGAAAGAAATGGAAATAAGTAAATAATGGGAATAAAGCTCTATATTTGAGTTAGAAAATAACTTCAGAAGTACAAAATAGAGGATTAAGCTTGAGAGACATGAATGTAAAACATTTTGGTTGACCTTGAGGTTATTATAAACCAGCATTTCCTAGCTTCTCTCTACTCACTTAGCCATTCTATTTCTGATTATAATTATCTTTGCCTGGACTATTACAATAGATTCTTGAATAGACTTCTTATTGTTAGTATATTGCCTCAGACAAAATGCAAAATTCTCATATAGGAAACTAAAACCCATTACAATTCATGGTCATGTCAGTCTTTTTGCATGTAACTGTCTTCTATCCTCTCTCCAATCCAGGCAAATGGATCTATATGCTTTTCTCTAAATGTAGTACTCTAGTTCACATCTCCATGCCTTTACATAAACTTTACCCTAATGTTGAAATGTCTTTTTCCTTTTTATTATTAAAGCTTTTTATTTTCAAAACATATACATAGATCATTTTCAATATTCACCCTTGCAAAACCTTGTGTTCCAAATTTTCCCCTCCCTTCTCTCTATCCCCTTTCCCCAAGATGGCGAGTGATCCACTATATGTTAAACATGTGTAATTTTTCTACACATATTTCCACAATTATCATACTGCACAAGAAAAGTCAGATCAAAAAAGAAAAAGAAAATAAAATGCAAGCAAACAACAACAAAAAAGTGAAAATACTATGTCATGATCCACACTCAGTTCCAACAGTCCTCTCTCTCTGGGAGCAATTGGCTTTCTTCATCATAAGATCATTGGAAATGGCCTGAATCATCTCATTGTTGAGAAGAACCATGTCTATCAGAATTGATCTTCATGTAATCTTGCTATTTTCTGTATGCAATATTCTCTTGATTCTACTCACTTCACTTAGTATCAGTTCATGCAAATCTCTACAAGCCTCTCTGTATTCATCCTGCTGATCATTTCTTACAGAACAATAACATTCCATAACATTCATATACCATAACTTATTCAGCCATTCTCCAATTGATGGGCATCCACTCAGTTTCTAGTTTCTTGCCATTACAAAAAGGGCTGCCACAAACATTTTTGCATGTGGGTCGCTCTCCCTCCTTTAAGATCTCTTTGCGATATAAGCTCAGTAGTAACACTGCTGGGTCAGAGGGTAATGCATTATTTTTCTTACAAAGATTTTAAGTGAATGTCTAGTTTTCTTCAGATTTAGCTTATGATACATATCTTACAGATAGTCTTTTGTGGATATAATTGCTCCAAGTACTTTCTTCCCTTTGCTTAAAATATAATGCATGTCTGTTCACTCATTATATTTTTTGGTAGAATTTCAGCTTCTTAAGGATAAGGATCGTTTTAAATTTTGTCTTTGTATACTCAATGTTTGGTACAGTGCCTTGTGCATAGTAGTCACCTAATAAATGCTTGGTGGATTGTTAGATCTACAACGGCTTTTAAAAATGCTAGTTCTGGTCATCATTCTAACAAGGGAATTGGCAAGTTGGGATACATCTAGACAAAAGTGATCAGGATGATAAACCCTGTTTTTTTTTTTTTTCCCTGAGGCACTTACAGTTAAGTGACTTGTTCAGGGTCATACAGCTAGGAGGTATTAAGTGTCTGAAACCAGATTTGAACTCAGGTCCTCCTGACATGAGGGATGGTGGATAAACCCTCTAGAAACTGTCATATGATGAAGTTGAATATAATAGAACTAGAATAGCTAGAATATAATGAACTAAAGAGAAATTACTGATTTTAGTCTTGAGAATATTTATTGAGGATGAGTTAGTTCCCTTCAGATAGTTAAAGTGGCATGTGACAAACAAGGTCAGATGTTTTTGTGGTGCCCTGGAGGATTGCAAGTCAAGGAGAATTTTCCAGTAATTAATAGAGTTCCTTCCTAGAGTAGAAAATAACTCTCCTCTAGAAGTGCTTAAACAGAAACTTGATGTCAAGGAGGGATGCTACTCATGAAATTTTTGTCAGTTCATGGCCCTTCTAAGTCTTGAATATGGCTCCCTTTTAGACTCAAAGAGACTGAGGTCTACTGTAGGTCCAGGGTCTAGTCTATAGTAACTAAAGCAAACAGCACACACAACTGAATTTTGGTTGGAAAACTAAAGATAGAGAAGTAAAGATTTTCATCTATTTCTAGAGATGACTACTATTCCAAGGCTATTCTAGAAGGTGCAAGGGATAATGTAGAGTTGAACATAGCTAAAAAACAAGAAGAATATAAAAAATAGGGACTTCTATGTGTTATTCCAAACATCCTCTGGACTATAGTGTGTGAGCATGTGGTAATCATGTTATTGACAACAATCTTAGCAGAGAGTTACTATTATTATCTTTATTTTTCAAATAAACTGAGGCAAACAGAGGTTATACGACCTGCCAAGGGTCACCCAGCTAGTATTCTGAGACAATGTTTGAACTCATGTCTTCTGACTCCAGGACTCATGGTTTATCATTGTATCACTTATTTTTCTTATTCTACTAAAAAAACTCAATCAGAAATGTTTTCTTTGATACCTAAAGTAAAAAAAAAGAAAAAAAAAGATAGTAGTGCTACTGTATGCCATTTTTAGAATAAGTACCAAATATTTTCTAATTTATTCTGAATCATAATTTTATTGTATATTTTCATGAAGTTGCATAATTTTCAGTTGGAAGAGACTTAGAAGAGCTCTTAAAGTAAAAATTTGTGCAAACCAAAAATTAACAAAAATTTTCATTGCAATACATCTGACAAATAGTCATTCAGTTACTGTTTCCAGAACTTAAAAAGTAACTCCCTACTCCCCAAAGTGATCCATTTCACTTTTTTGCATCTCTCTAATTGTAAATCTTTCCTTTAATCTAGCCCAAATCTCCTTTGTACCCATACTCTGCATTTTGTCCACATTATTCATCAGAAAAACTTGAATCCTTTTTTTATATAATGTCCCTTCTAATACTTGAAAAAAGGTGTCATATTTCTCTTAAACCTTTTCTTGAAATGTCTGAGGTAAAGACCCTTAATTGCTTTAATTGATCATAGCATGACATAATCTTAAGGTCTTTCACCACTCTTGCAACTATCATTTGAATGCTCTACACCTCATGAATATCCTTTCTAAGATGTAATGTGCCAGAGATAAATACAAGACTATAGATTTGATCTGATTTTTTTTATCAACTCCCTAATCCTTGCATTTGAATGATTGATTGCCATACCATATTGTTGACTTATGTTGAGGTTATTGTCAATAAAATACTCCAAATATTTCTTTGTTTCATGGGTTGCTATGGCTCAAAATCCATTATTAACATTGCTTACTAATAGATGTATGCTTCTATACTTAGTTTGTTTCTCAGAAAGCAGATGTGATCTATTGCTAGGATTACATTCAAAATCTCAGAGGATCCATCCAATGTGCCAGGGACTTCCCCTGCTTCTGCTCGACATTGTGAGTGTATAATAGGGAAGGGAATAAACATTTACATAGTACCTACCATATGTCAGGCACTGAGTTAAGTACTTGCAATAAAGTTGTAAGTGGGCTGTTCATTGGTTATCTTTAATTTTCACATATAACTAGACTATTATTTTTGCTCATGCTCTTTAGAGACATCTTTTAAAGTCCCTTTTTAATATTCCCTGTGCATTTCTAGAATGACGACCATGTGTTTCTCCATTGCCTTCGGATAATCCTTATGTTTGATTGTTCAAGGATTGCAGTTATTCCATGACTCACAATTTTCATGGTTTTTGTAATTTAGTCATTACATTCATGTCCAACTCTTCATGACTCCATTTGGGGTTTTCTTGGCAAAGATATTGGACTGATTTGCTATTTCCTTCTCCAGCTCATTTTACAGAGGAGGAAACTGAGACAAACTGGATTAAGTGATTTCTGCAAAATTACATCAATAAGTGTCTAAAGTCCACTCTGAACTGAGCAGGATTAGTCTTTTTGACTCCTAGTCTGGCACCTTATCTACTATATTCCCTAGCTGACCCAGGTTTCATGAAGTCCTACTGTAATGCCTCACTACAGTGTAAAGGTGATCCTGGGTCACTGAAGTCTATTCCAAAACAGATCCAACTCTGGCATGTTCTACCTTAATAAAATGGTTTTGAATATGGTTTTGGCAAAATACTTATTCTGAGAACTATTCATGCTAAATAGAGAGAGTCTCTTCTCCAGCAGGGTTGGCTGTTTGGTAATAAATATTTTGACTATAGGAACACATTGGAAAAAAAAAAGAAAACTGCAAAAAGGATCTAAGTTCTACTTGGTTTCCTCTTGTTATTGCAATGATGGTAGCAGTAAACAGGACAGAGTACTAAGAATCTCATTTTTTTCAATAGCTTATAAACATTAATTTAACTATAAGTACCATAAACATTTTGTCCAGTGGAAAAAAGTACCCACACTATTAAAGGGATGGAAATATATTAATTTTGACATTCTCACTATAGACAAAAGTAGAAGATAAAATGAAGCTGGGAGAGTTGACTTAATCACCAAAGACAACCAAAAATCTTTTCTTGACACATTTGTTCATTTCACATTCCAGTGATAAGTATCTGCAAAAAGATCAGATTAAACTAACTGAAGCTTATGCTCTAGTGTATACTACAGGACGTGAAATGTTAAAGAATTAGATTAGAATCTTCTAATTATACAGCATAATTCTTTCTCTGTTTACAAACACACACGCATACACACACATAAATGTGTGTGTGTGTATGTGTGTGTGTATGTGTGTGATACACACATATATAAACACAGTAATACTCAAGACTTCAAAGCAAAGTAGGCAATAGACAAGGAGGGGGAAAATATTTTGGAACATATGGTTTAGGAGTAGGGAATGGATAAGGCCACAGAAATCTCATTTTTACAGAGTGAATGGTTTCTTTAAGAAAAGATTGGAAAGTGCTAGACAATGCAAGAACCAAATAACATAACAAAAATTTATTATATTTAACAGGCAGGAAATACTTTTACTGATGTAATAATCATTTCCAAATTATCTCTCTGTAAATGCACATTGATAATTAGTTAAAGCAAAGATAAAAATAAGTGCAAAACTAGGATAATAAAAATGAGGAAAATATATACTATATGAACTGAGCTACTTAAATATTATTGATATTAAAAATGAAGTAGACAAAGAAAAAGGTATACAAATTGGTTACAGTATTTAAAAAAAGAATTTTTGGTTTAAATAACTCAATTGCTATAACAAAGAGATTAAAAAAAACCCAAAAAAATACTTGGCCAAAAAACACTTTACCAAGCAGGTCATGAGATATGCAGTCCAGAGCAGTAAGATTTAGAATATGAACTCCTTTGTTTCAAAGATAGTGAGAGAATATAAGTAGAATAGTCTCATAAAAAGAATGAAAAGCAATAGAGGGAAAATAATTTAAACATTACACATTTATCCTTTTAAAATTCATTTTGTTTTATTTGGGCCAATGTTCCATCCTACAATGATCATTTTGAATTCTAACTCTTGTTTTCCACTATGATTGCTAACCCTTCCAGCTTTGTAAGATGTACAAATTTGGCAAGGGATACTATCTATATCTTTGTCCAAATTACTGATAAAAATACAGGTAAGCATGAGGTCAAAAACAGATATTTGAGTCACTCAAATTGAGACTTCTAAGATAATGCCAAATCATTAATGACTCTTCTTTAAAGAGTCATTAATTTTAAATCCACCTAATGACACTATTACCTAGTCCATGTCACACTCTCCTTTCTACAAAAAAAGCATGAGAAACTTTGTCAAATATTTTGGTAACATGTAGGTAAACTGTATCACCTCCTTTCATTTACCAGTCTATTGGTAAATGGAGTGAAAAAAGAAATGAGGTTAATTTGACATATTTTCTTGATGAAGCTATACCAGCTCTTTGTGATCACTATATTCATTAATTATCCCCTTCATAATACATTCTAAAATTCTATCAGAAATTGAGATCATGTGCTGACTTACAGTTTGCGCACTCTATTTTCTCTTCTTTGAAAATGAAACAATTTGCCTATCTCCAGTCTTGTAGTCTTTTCTTGTCTCCATAATTTTTCTTTTTTCTTAAAATTCATTTTATTTTCAATTCTCAGAACAAAACAAGCATTTTCATAACACAGTACACTAAGAAAGATGAAATTGCAGGGGTGTCTATCAAGTGAGGAATTGCTGAACAAATTGTGGTTTATGACTGTGATGGAATACAACATCATAAGAAATGATGAGATCAATGATTTAAGAAAAACAACAAAAGACTTCCGTTAAAATCTTGGGTAAGGTAAGGAGAATCAAGAGAACATTGTATACAATGATGACAATTTTTTAAAGACTGGTTTTGAGCAACAAGGTTATTTTGACTATTACTAATACCAAAATTAAAAATAAAAGACATATGAATAAAGATGCTATCTGTAGAGAAAGAATTGATAAATAGAATAATTTTACATCAATATACCTATTTGTATTGAGAGAGAAGAGGAGAAAAAAAGGAAAAAAAAATTTACATAATTTTGTATATTTGGAGGAAATAACAAGTTGTACCTGGTAGACTTACAGTTTCATGTGCAATTACCTCCATAATCTTTCAAAAATCACTGACATTGGCTAAGTAACTGTAACTATCAGTTTTCTCATGTCCTAGGAATAGAGTTCACCTGGATTTGGCCTTTTGAATTGACCAGTGACACCTAGAAGTTTACTATGTCCTCACTTATGTTGGCTGTCATTCTCTTATTAGCTTATTTTTTATACTGTACTTTCAAGTATAAAAATCAAAGAAAATGAAGTATCAAATGGTTGAGATTGTCTTCTCTCTGTACTCAGCTACTACTGTCCTATTCACTAATATTATATTTATTTATTATTCATTCTTCCTTTTTTTCTACCTGTAGCAAAAACACTCTCCATCCCTGAACTCTAAATCATCTTTTTTAGTATTTAGCTTTTCTTGCCAGTCATAACACATTTTAAACTTTTGCATTCCTAACATGATTTTTCTATATTCAACCTCCTTTAATTATTATCTGAATTAGATTCTAAGTCCCTCAGTTTATAGATGATAACACCAAAACCCATGGAGACTTGAAAAAACTTACAGGCAGTGAGTAGCAAAGTGGGTATTTGAATTCAGGTACTCTGACTCCAAAACTAATGCTTCCCCCATAATAATATCTTAATTTCTTTAGTATCATTTAAAAGAGACTTTAGTTACCTAAAGAAAAAGATTCCTAGAAGGGCACACATTTGAGTCAAGTTCACAAAAGGTCACAGTGCTCGAAATATTTTTATTTTATTTTACCCAAAGGAGTCATAAATTTTTAAAATTTAAAGGGACTTTAGAGATCATCTATCTCAACGTTCTCATTTTATAAAAAAGGAAAATAAGGTCCAATGACATACAGTTAGTTAGAGACAGAGCCTAAACTAAGTAAGACCCAGGCATCCAGAAAATCACTCCAATACTCTTTTTCTCTTAGCAACAGTAAATATGAACAAACAAGAGATTCACCATAGAGAAAATAAAAATCTACTTTATTAGGTTTGCAAATTAATCAGTATTTATGTCACTATAACCAGAACTATAACCTGTGTTTTAAGGGCCTATTTGTTCTTGGCAAAACTGGATTTCTTACTTTCAAGATAATGTTTTAAATGTCACATTTTGGCCATTAATCTTAAAAATATTGCTTGTTGAAGATTAAACTATAAATGGATCAGAGACATATGGAATACATTTCCTTCAAGTTTGGCAAAACATGGTCTGGGTTTTATTTCATCCAAAATGCTTGAAGATCACTTAAGAGTATTCACTGAACTCAAATGTAACTTAGCTTCATGGAACTTCATTCCATACAAGAACAATTTATTTTAAGTAGAAAGGAAAGGTGTCTTACCGATGACAATTCCTCTGCTTTCTTGTGTGTGTGTGTGTGTGTGTGTGTGTGTGTGTGTGTGTGTATTCTTAAACCTACAAATATCTTTGTACACTCAGAATTTATTCATTTAGGATTTCAGCTTCATAATAATATAATACACTGCTACTGTTCAGGTGCCCTAAATATCTTTTTTATTTTAGTCCTGGTACAGTCAAGAATTTGCCTTTACATCTTTGAAGTCACTTTTTTGAATTTTTTTTAAAGGAACTTTTATAGATGAACTCTTTTCCCAGTTACCTACAATGATTCAAAATAACTGCTCTTTTCAGGAAATACAAAATCTGTACTCCAAGAGCAGAAGCTTTTTGATGGAGAGTCTATGGGACTGAGAAACATGTTTCATGTGGTTGAACAGAATGAACACTTTTATGTTAGCTCAGGAGTCCACTAAAAGAGAGTTGCTGTCTAAATGTCTGATAGTTCCCTGAGCTATAGACTGAACTTTTGTTCTTCACACTGATGAAATATTTGTGGATATAATAAAATTCTGTGACCTTTTTCTTTTTAAATAAAAAGCATTGTGTCTTGAATTTGGACTCCTGAGATTATAGATTCTGGAGCTGGACAAAGCCTTAGTGGATTATCTAGAATAAGTTTCCACACAATGCAAGATATCCTACTCTGGTTATCATGGACAAGTAGTTACCTGAAGACCTCCTGTGAGAAAGAGCTCTTTTTGACCCAAGGTACTTCACACAAATCACAATCAGTTCTCATTGTTAAGAAATTATTCCTTTTACTGAACCAGTATCTAACTCATAACTTTTCTACATTGGTTCTATTTCTTCCCTTTAGGCACTTTGTATATGTATTTAAGCTTCTTTTACAAGAGTTTCAACTGAGCCTCAAGATTCCTCAGTTTAAAAAATTCCCCCAAAATAAAAAATATATATATATATATATATATATTTAATTAATAAACCATTCTTCTATCAGTGACACTACTCACCCTCAATGTTAAGATGTCTATGTAGATCAGTAGGGTTCAAAAGATAAATGGGTTGCATTTTAATTGTATTCACAATCATCCATTAACCACACTATAGTAAGACAAATAGTGTTCATAGGACATTTGAACTCATCATTTTAGCTGTATAACCTAGTGATTGATATTGGTATTGATAGAAAGTTGACTTTAGTGCCAGGAATACCTGAGTTAAAGTTGTATGTAATTGTTTTGCTGTCTCATGTGCAATGATTTTTTATTTTTTAAATGATACCATGTTATATTAATGTTTGTTTTATTCTATAAATTAAAAATTAAATTAAAATAATTAAAATTTTAAAAAATAAAATAAAAAACACTTTTATAAAAAGCTTGACTTTGGACTTATATGTGAACTATGTGACCATGGCAAATCATTTAACCTCTCAATGTTATTTATTCAACTTTTCAAGACTGTGGAGAAGGTATTGACATGCTTTGCTAAGATGAACTTCCCCTCACCAGAGAACTTCCTATCCCAGTGAATTTATAGGCTAAATTCTTATCTTTGTCTTATGGAATGGGAAAAATTAAGTAGAAAAATTCCAAGTATCTTTTCCAAGGATTAGCAGAAAGTGTTAGAGATGAGAAGTGAAATAAGTATTAGTTTCTGGCTCAAATTACCTAAATCTAAGAAAAAGTAAACATACCTCGTTGAAATCAATCAATATGCCAGGTGCTAGGGATACAAAGGCAAAATAGGTTTACTCTACAACAGAATCAGGTGATACAGGAGCATATGTAAACATATACCAAAGAGAACTGGAGGGTAAGGTAGTAGCTGAAGGAAGGTGAGATTTAGGACAGGTTTCATGGGTTGAGTCTTGAAGAATTCTATAAGCTAGAAGGAAGCATCAGTCACAAAATAGAACACAGCTAGTGGAAATCATGTAAATAGGAGACACAATCCATCAAGGAAGAGTGGGAAGATCAACTTGGTTGTACATGGAGGTGAATAACAAGGTGGAAACCATCCCCGCCGCCACCATGAAAATATAGCAAATATATTTTAAAATAGTAGTAAGCCAAATTGTACCAAATTTCTGAAGCAACAATATCTATTTTAAATAGCACTTTGCTACATGTAAAAATGACTAGAAGAAATCAGCTTGATAGTGGACTGATGAACAGAGCATAAACAGTAGCTTTGATTATATTTAGTAATGAAATGTTTCATATTTATAAAATTTATGATTCATTATATGTATAAACAAACTGGCTCTAAAATAGCCTCAAATTAGTTAGGAAATCCAACTGGGAATGAAATGAATTTCCTTGAAGTCTGAAAGAATTCAGTTCAACTCAGCCAACATTCAGTGCCAACTGTATGGAAGACACTGTGCTAGATCCTTCTGAAATTCATTTGAACAATTTGCTCCAGGCTGTTTCTACCTTGTAAACTCTGTAACTGGCAAATTGAAAAACCCTGAAATAAGGATTAAGGCAAGTATGAACATACTCTGGATTATATTATAGTAGTTTCATGAGTGTCACTCTAATGATCCAAAGAGTAGTACTTAGATAGAATAGGCTTGGATGGAATAGTCCTCCTAAAAAGACCACTGCATACTACATTTGAATGCCTCATTTATAATTTTATTGGAATAAATGAGGCAACTGTGATAAGAACCTATAGTTCTTTCCCAGTTAAGCCAGAAATCTTCTATTTAAAATTATTAGACTTTATACATATTTTTAAAATTTAAAAAATGTTGAACATGTTTTAAAGGTTGCTTTCCTAAATATTATATTCATCTGCCTATCATCCCCACAAAATAATTTGAGAATACAATGAATGATTCAACAAATTCTTATGGAGTACTATAAGGACTCAAATGAATTAAATATAATTATCTAAACTGGACAAATCAAGAGGATGAAGAATTCCTATTGCCCAAACTATGCTGTTCAGTGTGTGGGCAAGTGACGAAGTTGGTTCTTGGAGAGACACAGTGAATGGACAATGGTCCAAGTTTATAATTGGAACAAGAGGAAATGAGCAGCCTGAATTGCCTGTGAGGAATTGGATAATATTTTGAAGAGCACAAAGCTTCTTCTCAAAACAAATGTCCCTCTTTAAAAAAGTATATATATATATATATATATATATATATATATATATATATATATAGTATGTGTGTGTATATATATATATACATATACATATGTATGTGTGTATATATATATTTACACACATATATGTGTGTGTATGTGTATATGTATGTATTCCTTATGATAATTTTATTTGATTGAACCAAGGAATATCACAATTTCTAATAACTGAGGCATGAGAATATCTCAAAAGTAAATGGAGAGTCACAAGGTGGGCATAAGTAAGGTAAAACACATTAACCAAAAGTTGTAAGAAAGAGGGTATAAAGACTGTCAGAAAGTTTTGTGACTAGAAAAGGTGAACTGGCCATACTTGGCAACATTTTGGGGACATGGGGAATAATACCAGTAAATAGAGAAAGCCTTTAAATCTCTAATGAGCAATATGTTTAAATTTTTTTTTAAATTGCAAAACATGACCAAAGAAATTATACTTTGCTTAAATCAATATATTGAAAACCATTATTCTATGACCTTTGAAGCACTGCTAAATGCTGTTTCCCCATTACTGTTACTAAAATAAATAATCATGATAATTTCCATCTATATAGAGTTTTAATAAGTTTATAAAATACTTTCCTTATAACTGACCTATGAAATAGTATCACTATCTATTTCTTCAGATGGAGAAAAAAACTCAGAAGAGTTAGATGAGTTGTCTAGTTTCATATAGCTAGTCAGAGCCAAAATTTAAGCCTGATTGCAAGCCAGTGTTCTTTTCATTATACCATAATAAAGAATACTTTATTACTTATACAATATTATTTATATTATATTATATTATTACAATAAAACCATAATAATCATTATAAAATATATTATTACAATAATACAATAATAAAGAATATTTCCAGAATACTGCTCATATGTGGATTATCCACCATGACAATTTCAAACTAAGAAGGTAAACTTGATTTAGTTTAAAAAGCAAATAGAAATTATATTTGGAATATACACTAAGATCTTTATAACATAACTCCCTTTCAGTGGTGATAGATGTTTAAGAACCATTTATCCAAAAAGCTGCACACATTTCTAAGCTTAAGCTACATTATTAAAATTTTCCCCATCTCTTTCATAAGTCTAGACAATCATCACAACAATAAATCAAGCTTTCATTTTTAGCATTTGTTGATTTCTGAGGTGTAAATGCTCACATTGAAAATTTGAAAATTGGCTCAGCTGGCACTAAATGGCTTCTTCATGCCCCTGTTCCCTTTTCATGCAGAGTTTAAGAGTTTGATTCCAGAAATGGAATTAAAACACAATTTTTGGGAAATGAATTCTCTATTAGTTTTGGTTAAGATATGGCCTTTGGACTATTTTGTGATGAAAGCCCATCCACACACTCATCAAAGTAGTATCAATGGCCATTCTTTGCATTATTTATTACCCAGCCTTTAATCACTGAATGGGATGTTGCCTCAGTCAAACCAAGGCTATTAAAGACCTTAGCTTAAAAAGGCAAGGTCTCCCACTGCATCCAGTGGCATCTCCACTCTCCATCTCCATCTGCCCCTGGACCCAGAGGGTTCAGGAGGAGAAAGTAAGGTTGGTGATTTTGCACAGTTCTCTTGCTTTTCAAGGCATCAGCTCTCTTATGTCATGGCAGTCTATGAGAACAACAACAACAACAAAAACTAACAATAACAACCAGCGATGAACAAAAGACAGTACAGGACCCTATATGGATAAGCTATGATGGAAAATAGTCAAGGCTACTACTTGGAATTGAAATTAGACCAACAATAAATTTATAACGTTATCACCTTTGTTGGAATTAGGCCAAAAAACAGCCAGAAAAAAGAAACTATTTGGCTTTATTCTGGCAAATGCTTTATTGCCGTTGTAATCATCAAAAGTAATGTGGTACTGGAGAGGCAGCTAAGAATCTTGCATCAGTCTCTGCCACTAATTTTCTGTAAGACTTAAAGCAATTATTTTTCCATTTTTGAATGTAAAATGCTGAAGAAAATGATACTTGACATATGGGAACATTCTTGAATTTTTTTAATTGTGAGAATCTCTTATGTTGAGTCAAAATAATACAGCAAATTCTATGTGTTCAGGAATGGAATGTCCCAGTCATTTATCTATTCTGGTTAAAATAGTTCAGTGTATAAGACCAAGGACTATAGTTAAACATTTTAGACCAATTTCTTTATTTTATATTTAGGGAAACTGAGACCAAAAGATATTAAGTGACTTGCCTGACAACACACAGTTTTTAAATAGCCTAGTGGGCTTTGAACTTATTATAGTCCCCTCTTAACAGCATATTTGCTGTACTTTGACCTAGAAGACCTGAGTTCAAATCCTGCCTGTGACACTTATTAGCTTTATGATCTCTGAGCTTCAGTTTTCTCATCTGTAACAAGGGGATTATAATATACATGATACTTACCTCACAGGGTATTATGAGAATTAAATGACAATGTATGGAAGGGGATGTATAAATGATAAAGCAGTGTGTAATTGTCAGGAACTAGTCTACATATAGATCATATTCATTATTAATTTTCAAAGAATAAGAATATAGAAAAATGCAGTTATCATTAAAAATCTCCTTGGTACTTTAGATATAACTGTGGAAATATTACTGTTACTCTGAGTTACCATTATGAATATCCATTATTATCAAATTAGTGAAGAACTGGAATACCAGTTATTAAAGCACAGTGTCCAACATATTGTAGGGGCTTAATAAGTACTTGTTGATTGAGAGTTCTATTGAGTAAAATGCTGAAAAATATCTTTAGTAATAAATGTTTATTTTGATTAAAAAATAAACTTATAGCAATTTCATTGCTAGTCTATGGATTCTTTATAGTATTAAATTTATGATCTAATACTTTCATTTTTGCATTAATATTTAATTTAGTTATGACTCTCCTTTATCTCAAGAGTTAGTCCTTTGCTGCTGAGGTTTATTTAATTTTTTTTTTTTTGGCAGTGGCTTTAGGGAGTGGGTGAAAGAAAGTGGTGATCCAGTATCTTATCTCTCTAAAGTGGTCCATGTATTCAAATAGTCTGAAAATTCTAGGACCAAACAGCATCATCCTTATTATCACCCCTTATTATCACGGTCACAACTCCTATTTCATCTACCCAAACAATGTTTTTTATGTGCATTAACTATAGTACATTTCCAGAGATTTGACCAAACTTTAAGTCAAACCTAAAAACAGTTCAGCCTCATTCAGAATTTTCCCTGATAGAGACATTTTCTTTTGAGTTCTTAAGTCACCTAATAATCAGCTCCAGACTCTTTTCTGAAATCATGCTGCCCCTTTCTCTTTCTGAGATGAAGCCTCCTACTTTCTCAGTTTGGGGAGCAAACAGGGAATAAGCAGGTAGTCCATGGCGAGATTTCCTGTACCAGCTGTCAAGTGTATGTGAAGTCAATATATCATATTGATTTTATCTCCATGCAGCAAAATGTCACAGCCCTTGATGGGACCCTACCATACCCGATCAATTTCATTTGCCATCTTTTCCCTTCCAACTCAATACCCTTCCCCACTCCTTTCTGTTAGAGAAGCATCTCTGGAAATGAGTTGCTAGTTTGATGTCTTTCTTTTTTCTATGTACTGCCACAAACTTCCTGAGATTCTGGAGAGCATCACGCTCAGCTAGCAAGCTACCCTTACAACATGTCTCCATTGCAGTGAAATTTGCAAGTGAATATTCCTGGTTTGGGGAGGGGGAGCTCAATTAGCAGCTTCTCAGTTTTCAGAGCATTTGTTGCTCTCTCTTTCCTGCCTCCAAACTGACTTTGGGGCATAAGCAATGTTCATTCAGAGTAGCTCCCACAAGGATTTAAGAAAATAATCTGCACCAAAAACATCGGAGCTGAGTGTCTGTGCCTACCTGAGAGCCTTCACTAAGCTCTTTTGCTACACATCTACCATGCTCCTCTGGGGCTATCTCTGTCTCTGAAACAGCTGTGCTTTCTTAACCTGAGCTTCAAGTGTCAAGGGCTGAAAATACACACACACACACACACACACACACACACACACACACACACACACACACACACACACACATCTATACTATACATACACACCCATGCAGTTTTGCAGTAGCAAGAAGCCCCTTTCTCTTTCCTTCTACTCAGTCATAAGCAAGTTCCATTTCACTGACCACTGACCAACTCCTACACAGATTAATTAGGGGGTAGAGGCAAGAAAAACATCAATCCAATTAGCTATTGAATAGTGCCCAAGCATTTAGGTGACTCCTGCCTCATTTCATTGCCTTTTTCCTCATTCCTCGTAAATCTGTCACATGGATGATTTTTAAAAGTCTCACTCAGATCCCAGAACAGTGAGCAGGCATTCTGATTCTTGCTTCTTCCTTGCCTAACCCCCAACCCAGAAACAGTCATTTGTCTGTGGCAGCTCCCAGTTTGTGAGGAGAACCATCCCCTCTTACCTTCACAAAGCCACAATTCTTAAGCGCTGATTAGGGTCTCCAAGGGGCCATTCATTCTATATGACATTGAATGCAGCTTGTTTCACAGGCAGACAACATAGCAGGGGGTGAAACAGGAAAGTCAACCAGTAGTTTCCAGCAGCCAGAGAGATAGCACTCCCCCTCCAACCCCCAACGACTAACACGTGTCCCCTTCCCAATCTAGCCAGCAAAGTGCTGCTTTTCTAGTCGTGACTGAAACTGCTAGGCAACTGTTTCAGTCTCTGGTGAATCCAGATGAAATAGCATGGACGGCTAGTACTATTTGACTGGATTTTTAAAAAAGAGTATTTGTTGAGCTTTTTAACATGCAGTTTGTCTCCTTCTGCAGGGAATTACTCAGTGAGCAGTCCGTCACATGACTCACAGCAGCACAATTATATAATTCAAACCCTGAGATTCGAGTTCTGATCCGAAAGCCACCCCAGGGAACAAGGGGTGCACACCACATGCCAAACACTGAGAATTAACCTCTTGTGAATCCGTCAGAAGGTGACTATTTCTAAAGCTCTCTTTCTTTTCTCTTTGGCTCTCTCCTGCAACCTCACAGTGAAGTTATTGAGGATTTTTGGAAAGAACAATCTCAACAATCAATTTCAAGTATCCATGGTTTGGATGAAATCAATCAATTAAATTTCCCAACTTAGGTTAAAAAATAAAGTTAATCAAAAAAGCCTGGTAGATTATAAGTGCTCAATAAAAGCTTGTTGACTGATTGGTTGACATATGCAGAGAGAAGTACTAAAACAATTAAGAAAATAAAACAAAATCTCTCTCTTTTGGTGGACAATGGATTGCTTTCCATAGTATTTTCAATGTGTCTGGTGTGATGATAGGAAGGGATCTCAGAGTGTCCTAATTTCTTGGCATTCACAGGTATGTTTTACACCAAATTATTAGATTGTTAAATTGACAATCTTCAATAATTCAAGGATCAATGTGGACACTCCTTCAACTAACTTAGATCATGACCCCCATATTCCTTAGCAGATGGTCTCCATAAGTCATTCTGGAAATAATTCATGAGTTACATCCATAATTCAAAGCCATTCATGAAATAATCACTTGGTGGACAAAATTCTGGAGATAGGTTTCTCCAGACTTACAGGTTATAATGTCAAAGGTTTAAAATTGAATAAAATATTCTAGACAGAGTACAATAGAAGTGTCATCCTCCATTTTGATCTGGATGCCATATTTCCACTGATGTAATCTAAAATCATATGAGCATTTTTAAAAGTAGTCACATTACACTGTTGATTCATACTGTTTGTGGGCCATTAAAATCTTGAATAATCTTCATAGATATTTGCAACTTGCAGCACTTGCAGTTAATTCTTTGAACTCAAGTCTAGGACTTTACATTTATTTATACTTTGATGGGTACAGGAAATAATAGATTTCCCCTTCCATTAGTACTAATATCAATTCATCTTTATCTTTTCAACATGTATGATTCTTGTTTCTACTCTTCCCATGAATCCTCCATAAAGGAATTATCTGAATTTCAATAGAAACTTTTTTCTGGTTTTAAAAAATATATATTTCATAACTACCAGTGCTGTTCAACCCTTGATCTTATAATGTGAATGGCCTAAGTGCTTTTCTTGTCCTTCCCCACAACTTTTGCGCCACTTCTTGCATACAAGTTATTTTTGCTAATATGCTAAAAACAGTTGGAGCCTATCATAGCCTTCCATTGAACTACTTATTATTTTGATTCTTTTGGGATCATAAGTATTTAATTTATTACTACATAGTATTATTTTACATTTATCCTTAATTCATTTAATCTCATTTGTTCAAGCTATCATTCTAGTCTGAAGAACAACTTTGTGATTCCAGGGAAGTTACAACATTCTTGGTCTTAGTTTTCTCAACTATAACAATGAGAAGATTATAGTATAATGATTCTGAGATTTCTTCTAGTTCCAGTTTCTAGAAAGAAAGTTCTGAACTTTGTTTTTAAAAAAATTTTGTATTCACTCATTCATTTTATGAATACTCCTTTAAATTATGGAGAGACTAATTATTGTTTTCATTATACAGATAAAGCAATAAAGGACAGAGAAATGAAGAAAAAGACAGGAATATCACGGAGTCCGTTGTATACCTGCAAATAGTTGATGTCTCAGTTCTCATATAGTAAAAAAAAATTCAATCTGAGAAACATGAAGGAAATTATGAATGTGTAAGTTTGAATAACAGATTGCTGTCTGTTTATATGTCTGCATCTGGTATAGTAAATAAAATGTGTTGTGGCTGTTGCTATGGTAATTATTCCTTCCTTAATGAGCAAAGGGGTAAAAAGCAAAATGAAATGGAAAAGGGGGAAAAAAGCTTCTGGTGAATAATACAATAATTAAGGATATATAAACTTATACACCATGTTTATATAACACTGCCATTTAATAATGACCCCAGACTGCAAGAACGTTAGTCCCAAGGCTATATTTGGATATTTTTGGGTTGATATTTACTTATACTGAGTACACATTGGTCTATCCCTACTTGGAACACTGGAAAAAATAAATGGCATTTGGTTGGTCCAAGCCTTCTGGAATAACTCAGTGGTGTTCTTTTGACTGGAGTGGGAAAAATTCAAATAAATTTGGAAAGTAAAATGGTACTAAAGAAAGTTTATTAGGGGTAAAGAAAAATAAATTTTTATTTTTAAGAATAAAAAAAATCTACATACTATCAGCACGAATTGTGTTTAGTTTCCCTGAAGAAATATAAGAATCATGGCAATACAATCCAGTTTTTATCTTCATCTTTCACTTCTTCCATTGTCTAATAACATTTATATTGTATACATTGTAGTAGCCATGTATATTGGAGTTTATGTAGAATAATTTTTTTCTAATAAAAGTGAAAACATTTTTTTCTTTATGGAAGTTTTAGTATAAACAGGAAAAAACTTAGTAGATATCAAAAAGGTATAATAAAAAGGCATATAAAAATTGTTGATTTGAATTTAGAAAGACATTCATAGCCTAGGCTCCACCTTGGACTAAGTACCAGAAGAGGCAAGTATTTGAATCCTGCTCCTGATAATTACTACCTATGTGACTACAGACAAGGCATTAGCTTTTCTGACAGTTAGTTTTCTTATCTATAAAATAAGGTTAATAATAATTGTAGTATTTATTTGACAGAGCTGTTCTAAGAGAGAGAACAAATATAAAGTGCTTTGTAAGTCATGACAGCTTTGAAGGTTATTATATAGTTGCAAATCTTGGGTGTGGGTGAGATAGTTATAAGACAGAGTAGTATTACATTTGGATAAAATACTAGCTAACCTGAGAAAGCTTCACAGAAGAGATGAGTTTTAAGCAGAATTTTGAAGCAGCTTGAAAGAGAGTAGTATGATGTCATGGAAAGCATACTAGCCAGACCATCAGGAGGCTATAATAGCAGCTGACACTTCAATGAATTCCAGAATTCCAGAATTTGTAGAAATAGGTTGTATAGGCAAACCCACTTGAATAAAAGCTCTCTACAATATACATGGGCAGCTAGGGGCACAGTGAATAAAATGCCAGATCTGAAGTTAGGAAAACTCAGTTTAGCTAAGTTCAAATCTGGTCTCAGACATTTTTTAGCTGTGTGACTCTGCACAAGTCACTTAGCCCTGTTTGCCTCAGTTTCCTCAACTGTAAAATGAACTGGAGAAGGAAATGGCAAACCACTCTAGTATCTTTGTTAAGAAAACTACAAATGGGTTCACAAAAGGTTGGAGATGACTGAAGATGACTGAACAGCAACAAAATTGAAGCAGAGAGAAGATCATCCATTTAGTAAATATTTGGCAGGATTTGAATTCTTATCCTTCTAATTGCAAGTTCAACACTGTCTATTCTGCTGCTCATCAGCCTCAAAATCTGTTTAAAAGTTCTGTTCCTTAGGTAAAACCATACAATTGAATATGACATTCAAAGTCCTCCATCAAATAACCTGACATATTCAAAATTCTCAGCTTACCAGCATAAACTCATTTCTTCCTTTCCAACATACTCTGTTTGTCCCTATCAGTACTGCTTCTTTTGCATTCTTTTCCCTCTCCATCAAGTCAATAATTCCTCCCTTTCCTGTCAATCTCCATCCAAGACTTCTCTCCTCTATGTCATTGTCATTGTCACCCCCCTGCAATATAGATGCTGCCCCACCAGCATAGTTTGCTGCTACCTTGGAATTCTCTGCTCTCTGCTTTCCGTATATATGCAAGAAGTATCTCAAAGATGTAATGAAGGGACAAGAAAAGCAGTCAAAAGTAGAAAGATCAAAAGTAGGATAGCATGGGTGGCAATGAAACACACACATATAGATATAGCTATTAAATCAGAACAAAATTTCTATTTAAATTCAGATGGATGCTTTACGGAGGATTTATGGGAAGAGCATGAACAAGAATCACACATCTTGAAAAGATATAGCAGAATTGATGGCAAGAAATCTCACCGAGTCTCAAACTTAGCGGAGAAGATTTTACTTCTTTGATGAAAGTGATGCAATTTGAATGCTGTGGGAGTGATGATTTTTCCACTTCCTGATTTCCAAACAGGAAAGAATCAGAGAAAAGGAGAGAATGAGGCTATTATGGGCCCAGAAACATATGTGCACTAGGGGTGACATGTAGGGGTTAATTATCTTGCTACTGAATGGTGCTCACTCCATTTCTTTACTCACCCTCCATAGTTGCAGACAGAGAGACAAGAGCCCTCTCCTATTGCTTAGAGTATATCATAAGATTTGTTAATTTGTCAATCTTCTGGAATCACTGTCTTTTTGCAGTTAAGTATATTTGCAATACATTGATTTATCCTTAGCTACTCTTGGCTAACTAAGAGTCTTTATATGAAAGGCCCAATGCCAAAGTCACATTAAGCTTCCCTTATGTAGCTAAACAGAGACAGGTCTGTTTCTCTTTTTCCTTTTGGAAGCTTTCTGATATAATAAACAAGAAATGTATGAGGTCAAAAGAGCTCTCTCACAAAGAAAAGGTGGTCACTTTGCATGGAGTTTACCAGAATGGAGAGGAAGTCTGACAGGAAAGGTCTCTGAGGCTTCCAACATAATCTATTATGGAGCAGCCAAGGTGTCCCTCTCTGCCAACTCGCTGCCACTGCCAATCTTGGAAACCATTTTTCAAATCTTGTTTTTGGCTGGCTCAGCACAATGTCAACATAGTAGTTTTACTCTAAGAAGATAATGTAAAAGGGGAATTTCCCAGAAACCCAGATAGTTTCCTCTCTTTGTGCAAATCACATGGTGCTAATATCTAGCATTAATCCATTGCTTTAAGATTTGTAAAAAGCTTTGTAAATTTTGTCTCTATTTATACTTACAACAATCTTGGGAAGGAGGTACTATTGTTATTCCCAATTTACAGTTGAGGAAACTGAAGCAGTTCAAATCGAAGCAACGTATTCAGAATCAGATAGGTGTACGAGGTGTCAGGGAAGATTAGTACCTCTGTGATAAAGGCTGCCGAGCTTTTTACAGGGCTACTTTCCACCTTTTGTGCCCAGATGATTCACCTAACTCTCATTTGTGTCTCCAAAGATGGGCTAAACCAGGTTAAGGGTAACCAAGAGTCTCAAACCTTACAGTGAGTTGGGGGGAGTATCTACCCCAAACACAAGAAGACTTCTCTTGGTGGAATGGGTAGATGAGAATAATTTGTTCCAATGGCCATGAAAGCAGATGAAGCAGGTGTTGTACAGCACTTAAGAGTTTGGTTAGACATTGAAGATACTAAGATCACCTACTGCATCTCAAGTCATCACTAGTCAGCTTGATTCTGTCTGGCCCTGGACAGTGATGACTCTGGAAGAGAGAGTGAGATTGAAAACTTTGTGCAGCTCTACTTCACTTAAATCCAATTTATGCACGAATCAAAAAAATCATGGAAAAATACTAGTAAATATCTGAATCAGGATTCCAATTTAATTTTTCTTGATTCCAAGCTGTTCACTCTACCCACTTTGCCGCCCAGCTGCTTGTAAAGAACCACATGAAATCTATGGAGAACTTTAGATAAGAAATGATCAGAACTCTCTTTTTGATTGTGACATGGGTTATTTAAACCACCACGAGCACCTGGGAAATTCAAAGAAGAAATAATATTTGGAATAATGTTTCCATTTTCTCTTTATAATCGATTCATTGAAAATAGTATCTTTAATTTCAAAGGCAACAGGCTAACAGCCCAAAGAAGCTTCAGGTTGGAATTACTGAGCATAACTTTACGCAGGGAATACTTGTCCCCAGCTCCCTATACAAGATCTCAAATGACTATTCTTTCAGTGTCCTAAGGCAATATATAGAAAGTTTGGCAAATATACTCTGCCTTCTCTTACTCTTTTCATAGATTCACTCATTGTTTCTCCTGTCCTCATAATGCTTGGTGTATGCCTAATTGTATGGAGTGGGAAAGAGGGAAGAGAAAAGGAAGAATAAAGAAATGTAGGTGATTAAATTGATTTCTTTAGAAATGATTTATGATCTTATTCCACATTTGTCATGACCTTACTACTGAATATTAATAAAACCACAATAAATTTGTTCATTTGCTTGATATTGTAGTCAAGAATATACTAATGAGAATTCCACATGTGGGGATGAAAAGTACTGTTCATAATGATGTATCTTCTGTATTTTCTTATTTATTTGTTTATCGAGAAAACTCTTTTCTAGCTCTAAATCTCTGCTCCCATGGCCCTACCTACTACAGTTCCATTCCTTCTTGGAAAGTCATCCTCACTTTTTTTTGATCACTCTAAGGAGTCCTTAAATATTCAGCATGAATTTTTCTCTTCTAGGCATTTTTTTCCCAAATAAGTACATTCCTTGTGTATCTTCCCAACACCTTTCCCCATCACTTATTTATTATTTAGTGAGTACTTACACTTCAGTTTGTATTTTATCCTGACAGATGGTTCTGTATTAGTTAAGACGCTTCCAGAATCTATTCCTTTGTTTTTTCACGTGTCCAATAAAGATTGATAACATCTACTGCTAGATGCTAGATATTTCTAAGTTATGAGTGCTTTTAGTGTGAATGGTTCTCAGAATAACTAAAGGGCTTGTGTATCACTCTGTAAAGATAGGTGTCATGTTTTCTGTTTATGAGAAATATCTGTATAATGCTTAGCACAGTGTCTGCTACATAGTAGGCTCTTAATCCATGCATATTCTCTTCTTTTCCTCCCTTTTGTATCTCCTAATAGTGCCTATCATAGTGTCCTCTTTATAGCAGGTGCTCATTATTCCCTCATTAACCACACTACCATCAGCCTCTGATTATATGACCTTTCAAAATTCTTTTCAACTATTCCTTTGCTAAAATAAACATACAGATACACCATAGTCTTTTGCTTTAAAGTCAAAGAAGAAACTATTGGAACATCTTGGGGCCAGAACAACTAGACATAGATTTGGTAATGAAATGTAAATTATTATTGTTGTTCAATTGACTCTTCCTGATGTCATTTGGGATTTTCTTGGCAAAGATACTGGAGGTAGTTTGCCATTTCCTTCTCCAGTCCAATTTACAGATGATAAAATTAAGGCAAACAGGTTAAGTGACTTGGCCAAGGTCACCCAGCTAGTAAACATCTGAGGCTGGATTTGAACTCAGATCTTCCTGACTCTAATCCAAGTACTTTATCTACCAGCCACCCATCTACAGCAATTCAAATACCTAGGGGAGAATACCTTATTTTATAGAAGAAGTACATTTCTTAGCCCCAAAATATTACCTGCCCTTTAGCTATCATTTCTTAGTTCTCCAAAAATTAGAAAAAAACTCATCACATTATTATGGAAATAATTTCTTTCCATCCCAGTCCCTTGCTGGGGTACTCCCAAGGCAGGATGAGCTCAAGCTGCCACTAGCCTGTTGCTGGTACTTTTCAACCACCTCTTCCTCCTGCCTTTCTGTCAGTACCCCTCTGATTACCCTCCTTTTTTGCTAATAGGTGCAATCATGCAATATTGTTTCAGATAATCTAATCCATCTTTTCTGCTTGGGCTATTGCACAAATATGCTTCCATCTCCCTTAGTGCTCCTGAGGTTCTAGAACAGGAGTCTTGTCATTTGCCTCAACTGTGCAGGTGCATCACAGCAGTCATTAATTGCTGAATGCCACAGCATCCATAGGGCCATTAAAAGGAATGCACAGCATGACCCACTTTGTCTAAGAGTCCGTAGGGCAGCCTACGTTAGCTATTCCTTTAGCCAAATCCAAAGTTTCTTTTTCTGGCCAAATCCCCATAGTACTTTGTAAATTATTTCTCATTCATAGGTCTGTGGGAAGTTGGGGTAGGAGGAAGGCAGAGGAGGGAGAAAAGAAATAAGGAGAATCTGGCCTTAACTTTTAGATATTTATTCAAAGATAACCAGTGATGGATTATTGAGTATTGAGAATGAGAGAATCTTAAAGGTCATCTGATTCAGCCCTCTCATTTTACAGTGTAGGAAAAGGAGGCTATAAAAATGTCACTTGCCCATAGTCACATAAATTAGTGGCAGACTTAATCCAGAATGAGGATCTTCTAACTGGATTAAATTCCCTTAAAAAGAACTTTAGATCTATAAAGCATTTGCCATTCCCCTCCCCAAGACTTCATGAACTAGGTAGTTCAAATATTAATATTTCCTTTTGAAGATGAAGGGACTGAGATTTTGAGGTCAAATTATGGCCCATGGCAAACTGTTAGCTAAAGGTCTAAACTAGAATAGAAATCAAAGTCTCCAGACTCTATTTATGGCTTCTTTTCTAATATATTATGCTGATTAATACAATGTTCTAAAATTGGTATAATGCCACTGGATCAATCTGACTAGATGGAATTTTCTTTACATACTTAAAAATAATTTTGTACTTTGCCATGTTTTTTCCTCTTCACTAAATATACATGATATTGATTTTTAATTTCTTCAGGGAATATCTTTAAATGCAAGAAGCAATTGTCACTAAGCCACTTCTCACTAGACCAATTAGAATAAACACCACAGACCCCTAATGTCATCTGAGAAAGATGGATACCAATATTCACAGGACAAATTTACATTTAGGCAGCAAAAATAATGTGCTTAATTTGCCTTCTTTAAAAAGTACTTTAGAAAAATCAATAGCTTTTATTTGTACAAAACTAGCAGTGATTGTAGCAATTTTGGTGGCAGCAAAAATCCACCCTTAAGCCAACTATGTAATTCATCAAGTGAAAATAATATAAAAAGTAATTAAGATAAATTTAAATGAGTAAGAGGGATGGCATCAGTTACTATGGCACTATCTTGTGTTGTCTATATTCTATTGTTCTGAAGAAGTCTCTAGGTTGTCACACTTGGATATGGTTCTATGTTTGCAAAATTAAACAATCAGAAAGAAGAAAATGAGTCACGTATAGGTTGTGGTCCAGTTTTGCCCCAATTTGAAAGCTGAAAATGTCAAATGAAATTCATGACAACTAGTCATGATAATATGACCATAATGGGATTTGAATAGCACTTTTAAGTTTCATTGATTTAAGCTTGGAAGGGACTTCAAAGGTTTCCTTGTCTCCCTACTCAGAGGCACAGAGAGGATAGGTGATTTGCCTAACATCACACAAATAACAGAGCTTCAATTTGAATCCAACTCCTCTGATTCTAAATTCAACACTTAAAAAAATTATACAACACATAACAAAGCAATCTCTTACACATTGCATCTCTTGAAAATAGAGCAAGTATTACTTTTCTCATTTTATTACTGCGAATATAGAGGTTCCAGAGATAACAAACAACTTGATGAAAATAATACAGCTAACAAATCATAGATTTAAGATTCAAATCTAACATATATGGGATATAACACATATTTTAACATATTGAACATGTATTGGACTAACTGTCATCTAGGGGAGAGAGGGGGGGAAGGAGGGGAAACTTTGGAACAGAAGGTTTTGCAAAGGTCAATGTTGAAAAAATTACCCATGCATATGTTTTATAAAGAAAAAGCTTAAAAAAAAAGATTCAAATCTAGACTCTTTTTTTTTAACCATGCCAAGCTTTTGATTCCACTTTGCTGCTTATATGTTATGGTCCAAATAAAGAAATATTTGTCTAATTCAATCTGATCCATCTCTGATTATGGGGAGAAACATAATCTCTTTAAATTCAGAGAAAAATCTTAATCCAAGACTAAAAAGAAATAAAAAAATTTAAATATATAAATCAAACAAAATCTATGCTTTTTGAGTTGAAAAACTAATTAGTTCTTTTAAAATATTGAGTTAAACTTTTTACCAACATTCAATTCTTATGCCTTAATATAGCATGAATATGATCTTGGGGTCTCAAAGTATGTCTCAGAGGAATACAAATTTTGGCTGATCCTAGAAAACTAGAAAGGATTTGACTGTATGTTTGTTATATAAGGTTCAGGCTAGCTTTTAGGACTGACTTTTGTTAAGAAGGTTGACCAGCAGGTGAGGCTGAGTTTTCCTGGCAACAGGGATTCCTGAAGACTACTTAGTAAAAAACATGGTGGATCACAATTTGTATCAGCCAAGGACTGGAAGGTATACCTACACTAATGAGATCATGGATCATTGAAGAATTGAATTAAAAATAGTGAGTCTGCTTTACCAACTTCATTTCTTTTAAAAAGTCAAAAGGATATAGTGTAGGGATTCCTAACTTTTTTTTTTGGTCATGGACTACTAAAAACCAAATTCACAGACCCCAGATTAGGTGAGAAATGATGAAAAGTTGGATTTCCACAGTGTGGCAAGCTTTGAGGTAGTGTGGGATAGTGAGTACCACTAACCAAGAGGTTTTCAGAATGTGAGAGATTAAGGATGGTTAAGATGCCACAGAACAATTAAGTGATCAAAAGAAACCTTGCACAAACAAGAAACTGGGGGGCTAGGAAGGCACAGGTGGATTCAGCCAATCAGAAAGATTTGTGTGGTTTTGAGAAAGCCACAAACTTAAGAAAATAGCCCATTCAGCCCAAACTAGTTGGGGTAATTGACCTGATTTGACCAAATCACTACTGCACCTGCTTAATGGGCTAATTGAATATTAAACAACACACTCAAGAAGAAGAGTTTTCCACCATTTTTGAACATTGGATGTATGATGAAGGGGGGACATGTTTTATACATATTAAGGGGAAACATGTGGTGGGCATATCAGAAAGACTAATCTGATAAAACAGGCCAATCTCTTCTCTGAAGGAAGAAGCTGCATCGCATGAACAAATATAAAGGTTCCCTCATTTCTGTACTTGGGGCTATATCCAGGACTAAAAAGAAATAAAAAAATTTAAATATGCAAATCAAAAAAAATCTATGCTTTTTGAGTTAAAAAACTAAATAGTTTTTAAAAATATTGAGTTATTATTTCCAAAGAGAAGTGGGGCCCACTTCTGGCCAGAAATATTAAGACGATTCCTTAAGATTTTTCCTTAATAAATTTTCCTTGATATCTGATTTTCAATATCAAGAGTGTTGTTTCTAACAATTGGAAATCTCTCTCTCTCTTTTTTTTATAATAACTTTTTATTGACAGAACCCATGCCAGGGTAATTTTTTACAACATTATCCCTTGCACTTACTTCTGTTCCGGTTTTTCCCCTTCCTCCCTTCACCCCCTCCCCCAGATCACAAGCAGTCCTATACATGTTAAAGAGGTTACACTATATCCTAGATACAATATATGTGTGCAGAACCGAACAGTTCTCTTGTTGCACAGGGAGAATTGGATTCAGAAGGTATAAATAACCTGGGAAGAAAAACAAACATGCAAGCAGTTTACGTTCATTTCCCAGTGTTCTTTCTTTGGGTGTAGCTGCTTCTGTCCATCATTGATCAGTTGGAACTGAGTTAGATCTCTTTGTTGAAGAAATCCACTTCCATCAGAATACATCCTCAAACAGTATCGTTGTTGAAGTGTATAATGATCTTCTGGTTCTGCTCATTTCACTTGAATGCTGGATTTTCTAACCCTGACTCTACTACTATGTGGTTATTAGGTGACTTCATGTGACATAATTGAACCAGATTTTCCTTTATCTATAAAATGGGTATAAAATAACATCTACCCTGCCTGCTCCATAAGGTTCTTGTAGCATGCAAACTTATGTGTTGGGAAAGTATTTTGGGGAACTATAAAGGTTTCACAGATATAAATTACCATTTTTATTTAATCTTCCGATGTACTTTGCAGTTAAACAGGTTGCTACCATGAGTTTCCAACTAATAAGTCAGACTGCAAATGGATCCTAAACCAATCTGATTCTAAGTGGCCACCAATAGGTCCTACACTGTTTTCCCTTCTTGCATCTCTTTTTAGAATCCCTAATTTCTTTCAAGGCACAGCTCAAGGTTTTACATAGAAAAGTCTTTAATATTGCTACTGCTTTCTTCCATAATGACCATGTATTTGCTTTGTATGTCTATAGAAGGATGCACACATTTTCTCCCTTATCTAAATTAGAAGCTCCTAGAGGCTTCAATTTCTATATCCTCAGCACTGCCTGAAGCAATAAGCAAACTGATTCTAACACTTAGGCAAACACCTTCATTTTTATAAAAGATCGCATGAAGGACTAAAGAGTTTACCCTTATATGGCTTGTTCAAGGTCACATAGTCAGTTAAAGATAAAGAAGAAGAACTAGGTTCAAGTTCCTGGCTATGAGGTGACAATAAATGCATATAATCTTTCACAAGGCTGAATGCATACGATCCCCCTTGTTTGTTTGCCTGACTTTCTTCCACTTCTGGAATTCCTGTTTAATTGCAAATATTTGCATTTGCTGTTGGGGGCATGGATAGAGACAGGGAATAGAGGGATTGGAAAGGGTGGGGAGAAAAAAAGTGGGGGAGTTGAAACTGTATCTCACTGCAAGATAAAATTCAAATCTTCTAACAAAAAGATACTCTGTAGATCTCACATTGGGATCTTGGTCTTCTACCACTAACTTGACTCTCAGAAATAAATAACTGCTTCTTTCAATGCTGCCTTTTTGCTACTGAAACTAGCTCAAACCATTGTTATCAGTAGAGCAGAGGGTAATGTCTCTTAAAGGGCAGAAGGAAGTCATGCGAAGTGGTGAAGCCATTACAATTGTTTCCAATTAATCCCACAAGCAATTTGCTAAGGTTAATATTCCATAAAATGACCTGGAACTTAAATATGCAGAACAGGCATGCTTTACCACCAGCAATTTTTCTAATATTCCAGTGAAATTGAGTGAATTCAGTCTTGCCTCATTGTTCAAGTCTATTGCTGACTTGTGGTAGATGAAAGTCTTAAAGGACTGCATCCTATTTTTCCCTTGTACATCCCAAAGCACTGGGCACAATGTGGGGAACACAGAATAGATATTGTAGAAATATTTATTTATTGGTGATTTTACTATGATATTTAAGCACTACCTTCGCCTCCCACCCCACCAAAAGATGCAGTGAAGAAGAAAAGCATGGGGTTTTCCAAATTAGTATATTTTTAAAAGTTAAGAACCTTTGGATTAACCAAATAAGTTAGCTTTGCTAAAGTTTATCTGAAGAATTACATCAAAATATGAATTTGTAGCAGTAATAAAAACATATTAATGCCCTGGATCTTAAAAGATAGTTCTCCTCAAAAGAGAGTTACCACCTCTTCAAAATAAATTAAGAGCATCTTCATTAATAATTTAAAACCCCCCACAAATTTCTACTAAGTAATAGATTTCAAAACAGTGAGGCAAGACTGTGAACTCCCCCATTCTACCTGTGTGTATTCGCATCCTATAGCCAATCCTTCCCCATAATTGTCGACATTAATGAGGGCAGCTTTGTGGTAAAACAGTTGAGTGGGTCTGGAGGTGTTAAAAGGAGTACAGAATTTACTGTCAATTGCCGTTTCCTCCTCTCCTAATCAGGGGCAGTCTCTTAATTGACTATATTTCCTGATCATTATCTATTCACACCCTGAAAGTTGCTTATACCTTGAACAGCATATACTGAATAGTAGATTATAGAACATGTAGTCTATATATGAATATATAGTAGAACTGTACATAGGTGTATAGTAGAAGTCCCTGGCTGAGTCTGAGTATTGGTTTAAGTTTCCAGATCATCTCATCATATTCTAAATCTTCTGTATGAACACATGTCTGTACTTTGTTCCTGATCTTCTGATATTGACCTCTAATTATTACATATCTCAAAAATCTTGTTTCACTTATCTCAGTGATCAAATTTAACTAAAAGTTTTTGGGAAAAGATATATTTTGCTAATGTCTGGTTCACTAGGTCTAGATAGTTGTCTTGTAGTCCTCTCTCTGCAGTTCCCATGTCAACCTTCTTCAAAAACAAGTTGGTGGGGGGCTTTCCCTAAAAAAAGGAGATTTTGAGCTGAAAGGGACCTCAAACAACCTCTAGTCCAATTATTTCATTTCTTTTTTTTTTCTTTTAAACATTTTTATTTTCCCAGTTACATGTAAAACAATTTTTTACATTTGTTTTTTAACTTTGAATGCCAGATTCTCGTTCTTTCTCCTCACCCCTATACCCATTAAGATGGCACATGTGAAGTTATACAAAACATTTCCATAAAAGTCATCCAACCATTTCATTCACAGATGAAGAAACTGAGGCATATTGAGCTCAAGTGACTTTCAGAAAGTCAGATAAGTCTCATTTGTGGGATTTGATATCCAGGGGAGGGGGTAAGAAAGCAAAAAAGGAAAGGGAACATTTATTTGGCAGCAGATTATAATTATTTGAAGCTTCTTGAGGGAAGAACTATTTTGCATTTTGTTTTTGTATCCCCAGTACCTAGCATGTGCTTTAAATATAGTTGGCACTTAATAAATGCTTTTTGAATTGGGTTAGATTGGACTCAAAACAGAGCATACTGAGTAAATTCCATTAGGTAAAAGAATTCTTTTTCCTTCCTTTTTTGTTGCTTTATTTTTCTCAAAACCATCCAGCACTTCTGTTCACAGATGTGATTAGCAAGAAAGACACATCACCTCCCCTCACAGGAATGATAGGTGACCTTCCAAATGGTCATAAAGTGCTACACAACTCTAATGGGCTCGACAATGGCTGCCATCAAAATTCTATGCTCATGCTAGAGAGATTCTTGATGTGGAATGCAGGAAGCTGGTTAAATATTCCATCCTCTGTACCTGTAATTAATCTGATAGAACACAGGGACACTTCTTGGAGAGGCCCTCAGAACTGATTTCTTTCCTCCTGCACCTGTCACTGCCTCTGGGGCTGATACAGTACAGAAAGCAGGTGCTCTCCTGGCTGTTTTGGGGGAATCTGCCAATCATTAGGCCCACGTGTCTGCAGCTGCAAATCCATGTACCATGGAACTGGATTACCAGCAGAACACCCTCAGCCTGGGAGAGTCCTTTTGTGTGATAACTTTACTTTTGCAGTCTGAGAACCAGACTGCACAATCATGAATTGCTAGTTAATGTCTCTGTTAAAAAAAAACAAAAACAAAAACAAAAACAAAAACAAAAAACCTTCATACCTAGTTCCCTCATACCTTTTCAGTCTTCTCAGTCTTCTTACATTTTACTCCTCAAATTGTATTTTTCAATCCAGTGCCACTGGCTTTCTGGCTGTTTTACAAATAAGGCTCTCCATTTCTTAGCTATAGGCAATTTAAAGGCTGTCCTTCAGGCTTGAAATCCTTTTCTTTGTCTTCTCTTCCATTCAGACTACCAGATTTCCTAACTTCCTTTTAGTCTCAACTAAAATACCACCACCTACAGAAAACTTTCTCCAACACTTTAATTCCAGTGCCTTCCCTCTGTTAATTATTGCTTATTTATCCTGTATATAACTTGCTTGGTATATATTTGTAAAGTAGTTAAATCAACATGCATTTATTATATGCTAAGAACTGATATTACTTGGCAACATATTGGATGATGGGAGGGGTGGTAGTGAGAGTAAGATGTGATAATACCGAGAGCATAAGGCTGGGTGACTAGGGATATGGTGATGGCTCTCTACATAACAGAGTAGTTAAAAAGAGGGAAACAGTTTCGGGAAAAGATAATGTCTATTTTCTAAGGGTAAGTTAAGAAACTGCTGCCCACCCTCACTTCTCCCCACCCTGTCATCTCAGGAAGTCAATTAATTACTAAGGCACTGGAGTGACCATCTATCCTAATAAAAGATCACATCATTGGGGTATGGCCCCTAATCCAAGTTCTTTCCCTTAGCCTCTGAAGCAATTCCGTGTCTGTAGAATATTTGCCATCCTATTCAGAAACTCTTATTTTGGTGGAGAAATTATTTATAGGAGGAATCACTTCATATAAATATATTAAGACTACTGAATAAAAGATCAACTTCTCATTTATTGTTATAAAAATGCATCTTTTCATACTAGAAGATTAATAAGAAATCTAAAATCATTCATATTCTAGTCAACACCTTTAGGAATTTAAAGCATTGAAATAACAAGACCTTGCAACAGCAATCATTCTTTAATTAGGCTACATTTAGAGCCACAGTTGCTAATGTGTTATGTGAGTAGATTCAAAGGGGAGTGTTCTTGCTAAGTTGTATAGCATAGACCAAGAAGTCTTTCAGTTTGATTGTTAAAGTGTGGATAATTATAACCTAAACCTACTAACCTCCAGCCTGGGGAGAAGTGAATCATTTCTTTCTTTTTCTTTTTTTATAGTTTCTTCTTCTATTGGCATCTACCTTTGGTACTATTCTGTGACATGTGGCATAGGGGATGCAACACCAGTGACTCATAATGCCTGTATTGTGTAGTAAACAATTACCCAGAGGATTTGTCCTTGTTATAAAATGACAAAAACACATCATGAGCACTTAAAATGTATTGAATCATATAAAATATGATGCCATATTTTGTAATCATGAGTAGGAAAATAGCATTTCTTAATTTTGGATTTGGAAGGAATCACAATGGCCATTTGGTTCCAGCACATTTAATAAAGATGCCTTTTACAATTCACAGAATAAATGAACAATAAGCTTTTCCTTGAAGATTTTCAGTGAGGGAAAGGGAGAGATTGAAGGCAAAGTCATTATCAGTTGAGATCACCAAATTCATTTTAGAATAGTTTTTATCAAAAAGTTTTTTCCTTGACCTTAAGCCTAAATTTGTCTCTTCATAATTTCCACCTGTAGCTGTTTTTCTCTGTGTCCAAGCAGAATATAATTGCTTTTCTAATATGATCACCATTTAAATATTTAAAAATAGAAACATTTTAATTCAACTTAATTAAACATTTAATCATTAGGCACCTGCTATTTAGACAAAAAATTGAAATATTCTCTGTCTTCAAGGAACCTTCAGCAGGGCATAACATGTAGAGTATAAGGAAAAATTGAGGAGGGGAGCAGGTAGGAGGGAAAGAGAGGGTGAAAGAAGAGAGGGAAATGAAAAAGAGAAGAAAAGTGCTAGGAGAAAAAGGGAGAGGGGAAAGAAGAGTGGAGGGGAAAGAAGAGAAGGAAGAAAATGATAGAAGAGAGGAAGAGAAAAGTAGGAAAGAAATGAAGAAAGAGAAAGGGGGAGGGAGAAGAATAGGAAAGAGGAAGAAAAAAGTAGAAATAAGGGAAAGGATAATAAAAGAGGAAAGATTCAGGGAGAGAAAGGGGGATGAAGAGGGAGAGTGGAGGGAAAAGAGAAGAAGAAAATAAACAAGGGAGGAAGATAAGCATGGAGAGAAAATTGAGAATGAACATAGACAATGAAGATCAGAAAAGGTGGTAACTGAATTGGATTTTGAAAGAAAATAAGAATCCCTAAGGGTGGGAGTGGGAAGGGGGAAAGATATGAGGAGAAGATGTAATCCAAACATAGAGATTAGCTTATGTGAATGAACAGAAGCCGAAGATAGAGTGTCAATTTTGTCACATGGCTGGTAGTCCAATTTGGCTAGGATGTAGTTTATGAAGAGAAGTTACTAGGTGGGAACTAGATTGTGGAGGGGGAAAAAAATTTTTTTAGGAGTTTGAATTTTATGCTACAGACAAAGAGAATTCAAATGATCAAATAATCAACAAACATTTATTCGTCTTTAACTGTGAGCCAGGTCCTGTACTAAGCACTGATGATAGAAAGAAAAAAGAAAAAAAAAAAAAACTTCCTGCCTTCCAGAAGAGTGTTACATTCCAAAGGGATGAGACAACATGAAAATTAATATTTTATCTATATATCTATTATATCTTATTATATATATTCATTATGTATATACTTATATCTTATATAATTTTACTATATATTTTGTCGATTTAATTTTATTATATTTGCATATAATTTTGTATAATTATGTATATACTTATTTTATTTATAATATTCAATATAATTTTATTATATATTAAATTTTATTGCATAATTTTATTATATTTATAGATAATATATAATTATTTAATATAGTTTTGTAGTTTTATATATAATATATATATATCAGAGAGAGAGAGAGAGAAAGAGAAAATCTTAAAAGGGAAGGCTCTAGTACTTGGGGAATGAAAAAAAAGCCTCTTTTAGAAAGCCTTTGAGTCAAGCTTTAAAGGAAATCAGAGATTTTAATGAATTGTAGGTGAAAAAGAGCATTATAATCATGAGATACAACCAGTGAAAAAGCATGGAAATGTGAGTTAGAAAGTTATATGAGGAATAGCCCATTGAAAATTTCTGAGCTAAAAAATGACATAGGCAAACCTGAGCCTTAGGAAGTTTATTTTGTTAGCTAAATAGAAGATGGATTGGGGAAGGGAAAGATTGGAAGGAAGGAGGCTAATTAAGAGACTTGGAATAATTAGTCCAGGAGAGGTGTATCTCGGGTCTTTAGGTAATTTCCATACTTAATAATTGGTTCTCATCAATCTCTTTAGCAGCAGTGTAGTAAACCCACCCAACAAGTGAATAAATCCAGGGGCCTGCAAGAGAATTAAGATTTATGTAGTTTCTTATTTTTTTATCTAAAATTTACTATAGAAATGACTACATTTTATCAAGAAACAAGATCTCATTTGTACTGCACTAAACAGAAGCAGTGTGCTCCAATGAAAAAAAATGATGAATTTCACATTAAAGGACTTGCTTCCAATTTCAGTTCTACTTCTTACTTCTACCTATGTGCGTCATCTCCCCAAGTCACTTCTCCAGATTCTAGTTTTTTTCATCCATGAAATAAGGATTATAGACCTACATGATTGCTGGGGTTTCTTCTGGCTCTCAATACTATTTCCCTGCTTTCTTGGCTGCCTCTCAGTCCCAAAGATGGAAGTGTTGAGAGGCAACAGACAGAGCCTCTTAGCCCAGTGTAAAGTATGTATGGAGAGAGGAAATAAACCAACTAAGTAGCAGGAAGAATTGAATCCCAGCCTTTAAGAAAATGAGTGAGATTTCCTAAAACTTTTGCTTTGTGGAGAACTTCCTAATTTATAATGCAGGATAGTAAGATCTGGATTCCTCTGTGCAACACTAACATGGTTTTTTTGAACTATGCACACCCAATGGGAAGTGGTTTGTCAATTAAATAACCTCAGTTGTGTTTCTTTCGAGTGGAAACTTAACCCTCAAAGGTAGTTAGGATAGAGCTGGTGGATTGTAGAAGTCCCTGGGGTGGAAAGTTAGGTAATGTCAAGTTGCTTCTTCCTTTGGAGGATCTGAATCTTTATGGTATTACTTATAGGGTACCACTATAATTCCGTTGATCTTTTACAACGTAATCACTTCTACTATTTTACTTTTTGTTCTTTTCACAGTTGTAATCTTTGAGACTGAGGGGGGTTTGGTTATGAAGAAAGACAGGCTTTATTATCTCCCCACCTCAGCCACCTAGGTCTGCTGGGGTCTGTGGTCTGTGCTAAATTCTTTCTAGCTCTTTCTGACTAATTCCAACAAGTTTATCAACTCTAATAGAAATCAATAGCACCAATTCATAATGGCCCGAGAGCCAAATATATGATATCCAATACTGATTCTAGATCAGTTGGTCAATAAACATTTATTAAGGACCTACTATGTGCCAGGCACAGTGCTAAGTCCTGGAGATAAAAAGAAAATCAAGAAGAAATTCTTGCCCTTGCGATGATCACAATCTAATGGAGGAGCTCATATATAACATCTATGGAGTTGTTGTCCAGTTGTTTTATTTGTGACTGACTCTTTGTGACTTCTTTGGGGTTTTCTTTCCAAATATACTGGAGTGGTTTGCTATTTCATTCTTCAGCTCATTATTCAGATGAGGAAATTAAGGCAAACAGGGTTAAGTAACTTGGCTAGGGTCACACAGCTAGTATCTGAGCCTGGATTTGAATTCAGGTTTTCCTGACTTCAGGCGTGATGCTCTATCCACTGTGCTACATTGCTGCCCTTGAAAGTTCTCCTCACATAACCAAAATCTGCACCAAGAAGCTCAACTTTTAAAATATATCAAGTTGACCAAACCTTATTGAGTAATCCTTGTTATTTTAAATTTCACCAGCAATAGAATTTTCACTTCTTCCCCACTGAGTTTCCCCACTTCAATCACATGTTTCAACTCAGTTTTGGCAAAAATTGTGAAAAATCAGCAAATTCTTCCATGCTAGGGGAATTCTGCTAAAACATATGTGGGTATAAGAAATAGTTTTTTACATAATAATTTACTTTTTGGTTAGATTATGGGATTCTATGAGAATATACATTTTTTTTTAAAAAAGTGCAACAACCCATGGAAAGGAGTTGGCTGAGCACAAAACCTGCTTTGATTTTTAGTTCTTTCCAGTTGCAAGGGGATAGGATAGACAAGTTTGCAAGAGGTACAGAAAAGAAGAGTGGCAAAGGGGATTTTTTTTTTCATGAAGAATGATGACAGGACTGGAGGAAAACAAGGAGAGAAGAGAAAGATGGTAATTGTCCCAGAATCAGCAACAGGACAGCAGGCTGCATCTATCACTTCTGCTATTCTCCCTTTTAAGACCAATCAAGCAAGCAAACAAGATTTATTAAATACCTACTATGTGCAAGATACTATGCTAATCACTGGTGACAAATGATCTATCTATGTATATTTACAAGAGATAAATAAGAAATAAGCTAAAGAAGACACTGGAATTAAAAGCAATTGGAAATGGTTTTCTGTAAAAGATAGAATTTTAGTGGAGATGTAAAAGGAATCGAAGTAAGAGAAGTGTTTTATGGCAGACACTTGTCCCAGTAGCAAGAGATCTGAGAATACCTAGCCGGTTAAAAAAAAAGAAACAGGTAGTTTTCTATCTTGCCCTAGTGTTACTTTGATTTGTTCCTTAAGTTGCCCTGTTCCTTTATTTTCAGCACAAAGGCACTTTGAACCTTTCTTAGTACAAAGATAGGAGCTCAACCTTTATGAGAGCCCTGTGTGAGAGAATTGTACTCTCTAAATGGGGGCATAAGTATGAACAATTTCTTAATTATCCTCTCAAATGTTGAATTGCTATGAATGTGGATTTTATTTTATAAATCTGTCTCCCAGACTAGAGACAAGTTACATAAGTAAGAGAAGGGCATATATATGGAGGGTAGGATTCTGGAAGCTCAACTCCTAACCCATGGGTGAGAGAATTGTACTCTCTAAATAGGTTTATAAATATGAACCATTTTGTAACTATTCTCCCAGTGAAGAATTGCTATGAATGTGAGTCCTATTTTAGAAATTTGCTTCTTAGAGTCAAGTCACATAAGTAAGATGAGGTATACATCTATCTATCTAAGGAAGGCAGGATTCACTAATTAATTGACAAAATAGAAAGGAAGTTAGTAAAGAAGAGAAAGTGACTGGATCTTTGTTTAAACCTGTGTAAATGTAGCCTTGATATATAAACAATGATAACACAAGATAATAGAGGTTAGGTGAGAATGGTATTTGAGAACAAAGTTGGCTAGAGTTCCTTGGGCCTAAAAGAATACTATATACTCAAAGAATTTTAGAGGGGAATAGGATCAGAGATTTGGTAGGTAGGTCCACTCACTTTTTTGACAGTTGAAGGAATTAAAGCTTACTTAGAGATTGAATGACCTACTCAAAAGTCACAATTTTGTTTTATTTTTTTCCAAGACTAATATTAGCCAAATTCTCTCTGTCCTGCTACTTGCCTTTGTTACTCTATATATACTCTAAGGGGAAACTCAGATTTCTAGAATATTTGCCACATGATTCAATGTACTATAATAGACATACTTTGAGGAAAACACTTTGAAGGCTGATATTGACTCCAATGAAATAATACTAGACAAAATTGGCTAAGGGAATGCCCCATTCAAAGAACCAAATTTTCTCCTTTGGTAAGGAATATAACTTTTAACATCATCAATAGAACCTGCAAGCTCAGTTGCAAAATTTAGAATCTTCAAGGAAAAAAAAAGATTTTTTTAAGATCTATCCTAAAATGTCTTTATGTCTTTAATGTAGCCAACCTTCTTTTATTAGTTGGAAGAATAATTTTTTATGGGAGCTACAAGTTTATGAAATATGCTTTGGAGTTTGGAAAACTATATAATATTTAAAATGCCATTACCCCCCTCCCCCAATTTACTCAATTAGTATTTTGCCCTTAATTATTTTGAATTTATTATTCACATATTTTGTATTTAATTATTCATCTATATGCTGTTACCCCTAGTAGAATATGAACTCATTGAGAGTTGGAACTTACTTGTTTTTGTAATACCAGCACCCTATTATAGGATATGAACTACATAATAGGGCCTTAATAATTGCTTAATTTATTCAAAGAATCAGGAAAGGAAAGTTCTGTCTTTTTTCTTAGCTCCTTTCTTCTTTTCTCCTCTCCTCCCCTCTGCTTTCCTCTCTTTTTCTTCCTTCTCTCTTTCTCTCCCCTTTTTTCTCCCTCTCCTCTCCTTCTTGTGTCTGTGTGCATCTGTCTTTCTCTGTCTCTTTGTCTTACTTTTGAGCCAATTTTTATTAATATTTAAAGAGAAACCAGTTAGGAAAAAAAAAATTGCATGTAAGGGACATCTATACATAAGTGATAAAAGCTGAAAGTCTTAAGTTTTGATTGCTATTCACACACAGGAAATCTCATTTCTAAGCAAGGATCATGGTTTTAACAAATTCCAAATTTCAAAAATACAAGACTCTTTCAAATTCCCCAAGTCTATTGTTCTCAATTAGATCCATTACTTCTCCACGCTTTCCTTAGGTACTTTCCCCCCCTTTATCTATAAAAAAGAGAAGCTGCCTCCTATTCTCATCTTATTTCCATCTCCAAAAACCCCCAAATTCTGTGACTAATCCCAATGGAATAGAATAACTGGGTATACCTTACTTTCTTAAAGAAAGTAGTGAGTACAATCCTTTTTGCAGTGGCAAGGGACTGGAAACTGAATGGATGCCCATCAATTGGAGAATGACTGAATAAATTATGGTATGTGAATGTTCTGGAATATTATTGTTCTATAAGAAACGATCAGCAGGATGAGTTCAGAAAAGCTGGAGAGACCTACATGGACTGACAGTGAGTGAAGTGAGTAAAACCAAGAGAACATCGTACACAGTAATAATAAAATTATATGATGATCAACTCTAATGGACACGGCTCTTTTCAACAATGAGATGATTCAGGACAATTCCTATAGACTTGTGATGAAAAGAGCCATCTGCATCCAGAAAGAGGATTATGGGGACTGAATGCATATCACAACATATACTTTTTTATTGTGTTTGCATGTTTTTTTTTTAATTTCACTTTTTTTCCTTTTTGATCTGACTTCTTTTATGCACCATAATAAATGTGGAAATATGTACAGAAGAATCACATATGTTTAACATATATTGGATTAATTGTTGTTTAGGAGAAGAGGGTTGGAATAAGGGAAGGAAAAATTTAGAAACAAGATTTTGCAAGGGTGAATGTTTAACACTACCTTTGCATGTATTTTGAAAATTTAAAAAAAAAGCTATTATAAAAAGAAGGTAGTTGAGTAAATGAATGAGTGAGTGTATGTTTATGTGTGTGTGTGTGTGTGTGTGTGTGTGTGTGTTCATACTGTTTCGAAGACAAAGAAAAGATGAAAGTATGAATCCAGGATACTCTCTTTCTCTCCTTTTCCCTTATATCTCGTCCTTCCTCATTCCCAGACATTATCTCTGAAATCCTCACCTCTTTTAAGATGGACAATAGAAGTAAATCTGTGACTTTCTTGGTGATTTCTTGGTTGGTATAAAATACATATCTACAAATGCTGAACTTAGAATAACCTTATTTTCTTCTTTTCCTTCTCATTACCACTTTTCTCTATCCAACGACAACTTTCAGATATTGTTCCTTTTTTTTTTTTCCATTCAAAGGGCATAATTTTATTAAGATGTCATAAGGTGGGCAAAGTTCCTAATGAACTTGCCATTAACAAGAGGGAAGGTGAGGAACAGCTTCATTGTGATACTATAAGGTAAACAAATTTCATAATGAGCTTCAATTAACCAAGGGGAAGAGGGAAACTTTTATAGTAAAGGACTCAAAGCAAGGTAAGTTAACCATTCTAGTTGCTTGTTTCAGAAAGTTATAAGAAATAAGCTCAGGGACTGACAATTCAGATTCTGTCTCTTTAAAGTTGTATAAGGAACACAGCTGTCTAGGATATTAATGCATAATTACTTTCTCCCATAACTTAAAGATAAATTAAACAATGCTTATTCCCAATGGCTTTGAGCTATGACAGTCAGTTCCCTTAAATATGGTCTTGAATAAATATTATTCAATTTCTGTAATTTCAGAAAGACAATGTGAATGCATATGTTTTTATTTTTGTCTGAAATGTGCCTTTTCCATTACTGGTGATGAGCCAGTGACATTTGCTTGGAGCAGAGTTGGTGGAAATTTCATTATCAGGAAACTTTATTCAGCTGAAGCAACAGGGCCCCCTGAAGGAGGGACAAGAGGCATCAAGTGCCAAGCAATTCAAACCACTACAACTACAGTGATTATGATTTCTGCTTGTCCCCTGCAGTGTCCTCCAAACTACTAGACCTGCTTCCAGCCTAGACTCTGCATCCACCATTGGGGGAAATTTTTACGAAAGAAAAGCCCACTTTTTTCACCACCAACTGCTGACCAGCTACCACAGGGAGGTAGGCACAGGAGCCCAAGGAATGGTAGTGTCCCCCAGACCACTAATCCTGTTTCCAGCCAGGTGTCACAATCACCATATGAAGAGATAAGTCCTGTGGAAAAGGGTTCTGCCTTCTCCCACAAGCTACAACCAACTCCCTCCACAGGGGATGCAAGCCAGTCTGCCTGAAGGAACGAGGTACCCTGAGGGAGAAACAGGAGGCAACATGTATCAGGGAAGTTACCACTTTTACCATCATCTTTTCTCAGGTTTTGACAGAGACAGCCCAGAGATAGCCCTGACCCAAGATCCTTTGGAATAGCAATAATTCCAATTCAATGTCTGCTACCATCATACTGAGAATCCAACCCTACAAAGAAGTAATCTGTCAACTGCTTCTGTAGATGCTATAATTATATCTATTGAAGACCCCAAAAGAAAGTTTATGTCACCAAAGTCCTTTGCACTATTCAATGATTGAGAAACTGATGGATTTTTATCAGTGGGAATGATATTAAAAAATAAGCATACTATTTGCTTTGCCACTATATTGTAAAAATTATGGCATCTTTCCCTCCAACTTGTCTTTGAAATCTTTCATCTGTTATGTCTCCCTTATTAGAATGTGAACTCCTTGAGAACAAACACTAGCTTAATTTTTTATTTGTGTTTTCAGCACTTAGCATAATGCCATGTACATACTAAATACTAATAAACATTTCATTCATGCATGCATTCATTTTTCTATTACCGATTAGGATGGATAGGAAGCATGATTCAGTGGGGAAAGTTCTTAATTTGAAGTCTGGAAACTTGGTTTCACATCTAGGTTTAGAATTCCAGCAATATGGCCATAGACAAGGTAATTATACTATGTGAATTGTTTCCATAAAATGGGATTTTAGTCATACTATCTATCTCATTGTGTTGTGATGAGAAATTATTTTCTAAGTCTTAAATTAGAATGTAAGTTCTTTGAGATCAGGGACGCTTTCCTTTTTTAATAATTTTTTAAAGCTTTCTATTCTTTGAGCCTAGATCAGTTTCCTTTAATTTAATAAATACTTATTGATTATTTGTTATGCTTCCATGTTCCAAGGGACATGTGCATAGAGTTATAGGCTTATAGTCAAGGAGATCCAAGTTAACTTTCTGACTCTGACATAGTAGTTGTGTGACTCCAGGCAATTCATTTAACTTCTCCCAACCTCAGTTTCATCATCTATAAAATGAGAGTTGAACTCACTGACCTCTACAATTCCTTCTAGCTTTAAATCTATCTTCCTATATATTTATAATCTTTTCCTAATTCTTCTTGACTATCCTATATGAAACACCATGATATCTGAAGAATCAAAATTATGCATGACCCACAGAATGGTGTAGAGATGTATGATATATGTAGGTTGCAACACATTATTAATGACTTTAAATAGTAGCATAAGGTATCATCTCAGAAGCATTTGATCAAAAGATATGCTAGATCACTCATATAATAAAAGAAAAGATACTTACAGACAACATGAGTACTGTACCAGTATTCACAAATGTTCAAAAATCTAAGGGAATTCCTTTTAGCACATTGAGGAAATACTCTCTGGAGTACTTATGGTAGGAAAGGGACACAAGTATTATAGAGGATAATAATCATGATATTCTGGGATTGGAAATTCAGAACCTGACTTTATGATTTTGATTTTGTAAACTTAAATTTTCTGATCTCAGTTCCCTCATCTATAAAATGAAGTAGATCATTGATCTTTTAAAATCTTTTATAGCTCTAGACTTATGATCCTAGGATAAGAAGGCATGTGATATTGAAATGATGAATAATTGGTAGAATTTGAATTGAAATGATCAATTCATTGAAATATGTTATGTGTATATTTTTGTATGTTCATAATTCACAGAAGTATATTTTCACTTTAAGACCACACTGATATCAGAATTTGATTTTGGATTTTGAATATCTCATCTCTTCTTAGAATTCTATTCCAACAAAAGACGTTATACATAGATTTTTCTCATTAGCTTTTATTATATTTTTAATCTGTTCTTATTTCTCTCATGTGATCTGTTTGTCATTGTAATTGCAATTTAATTATGTACTCAGGCACTTGAGGCCTTAAGGACTTGATTAATTAATTATTATGAGAATTTCTATGATTATATTAATATAGATGAAATGGCTGGGTGTTCCCTGAAATTGTTGCTCTAAGTTTGATTCAATAGAGAAGAAAATTCACTTAGTCTGCCTGGAAGACTAGGCACAACCACACTCACATATGCATATATATGCATACATATAGATATAAAATCATACATATTATCAAAATATAATATGTACTTATATCCACTAGAAACAGAAAAGCCAAATCAAAATCTACTAGATCTCATACATTAAATTGTGAAGCCATTCTTAATAGTCGATATATTATAACACACTACATATTATAGTATATGATAATAATATAAAGCTTTAAAATAACATAATAATATACAATATGTGATAGTATATTATGAAAATAATATCTCATTCTATTATCAACCTATATTGCTGTGTGGGATTTTATATACATGTAAGTTTTTTTTTTTGGTATTATATTAACATACTGTTTTTTGTTGCAGAGATTTCTCCTTTGAAGGTCAAGAAGATTAGTCTTTAAAGAAAAAAAAAAACTTCTTTTCTTTCTTATTTTATCTGAAATCACAGGGAGGCAGACTTGATCAAAGCCATTTCATGAGGACATAGTTTGAGAAAATCAAGAGGGCATTTCTTTCCTGGAATAACATCATCTCAGTAAGAGGAGAATAAAAACTTGGATCAGAGACTAATTTTTGACTAAGAAGAGTTTCATGGTTCAACATATATGGGATCTAGAAGATTGTAATTTGGGTTTTGTATTTCCAGTAGTTATTAAGTATGCTTCCAATTGATACTCAGTCATATGCATTCTAGCAGCTGTGGTGAACAGGTAACATAAGTTTTATAACATTTATCTAAGCATTACTAACTGTAGTTTTACTGGGGAATCTAAAACCAAAGAATTTATATTTCATTCCAGTCAAATTAGCAAAGATGAGAAAAGATGGAAATAGTCAATGATGGAGGGGCAAAGAATCAGTCTTAGTACATGAACATAGTATTCTAGGGTCAAGGTATTATTTAACATTAAGGGTATATTCATTTTGGTATTTTCTGAATTTAATCCTCCTGTGTAGTGCCTTATATTTCTTGAAGAGGATCATGACATCAGGAAGGTTATACCATAACTTGCAAATAAATTGGATTTTAGTGAGGGAGGACTCTGAAAAGTCACCAGCCTCATTCTTTTCTTCAGAGTCTTCTGAGTTCAGAGGCAAGATATAGCTCAGGACGACTGGAGATGGTTCTGGAATCAGTGGGAAGTTTTGGCCCTTTTAAGTTAAGGTCTTTCTCAGGTCTCATTTTGACTGAGACAATAACTATTTAGTGATTAAGGCGAGATAAGAAATGAGGCAAAGAATGGCCTTTTTTACCTAGTTAAAAAATGTCACTATATAATTTTTAATATTTAAGTTTGTCCTAAGCTAAGTGCTTTGTATGTACAACAAAGGAACTTGTTTTTATGTGTCTTGAGTAGGTACTTTATGAATGTAACCAAACCTGTTTTTAGAATATATAAGTATGTATCTAGGACAAAGCAATGTACTGCATTTATATATCATTTGTTGTCCCTTACTGATGGTTCAGAATAAATATAAAAAGTGATTATTTCTATTTTGGCCAGAAACCCTGACAGTCTTCTCTTCCCAGATAGATTGAAATATTTAATGAGTGAATGAAGATATACAAAAGAATGACTCTGAAGACAGAGAAACATTTCTATCCACCACATCCATTTTTTTCTACCTAATTACTTTATTGACTTTGTTCCTTTCTCTGTCTTCCTTGAATTTTAGTACTTTATGATTTATTTAACTGTTATTGTAGTTACATGCTGTGGACTCTGTGTATGCTAAGTGAGAGACGTTGTCATTTGTCATGAACATTTTTATTCAAGTAATTTCTGCGGTGTATTCTGAGATTTGTGAAAATAGTTATTGAATTTGCTGCCAAATTTGAAACATCAATAAAGAATATCAAATTATCTATTCATCAGCAATTAGATTAAATAACAGACTTAAAGACAGAAATAGTTTTCAATAAAAAAATAGAAGTCTTTATCTCTACTATCTATCTATCTATCTATCTATCTATCTATCTATAATCAATCTAGCTATTGTAAGTCCTGTTTCACATTTAAAGCCCTTTATAACTTGATTCATTCTTATCTTTCCAGTCTTTTAAAAAAAATTCCCCTTCAGATAATGTATAGTACACTGGCACATGTGATATTGATAGAATATAGTTTCTAGGAGAAATACCAGTAAGGAGGGCTCCTTGACCTTAGGGTGCTTCTGTTCTAACAATCTGTCAATGATTCTAAAATCTTACAGCTTTAGAATCTCAAGATTCCCCTGAACTCAGTGCTATTGTTCTAAAAATCTGTTTGTCTTTTATTGTGAAAGTCTTTTGGACTAGGAATATGAGAATATTTCTTCCCTTAGATTTTAGGGAACATATATATATTAGTAATCCTGAGACCCTTTGATGGTAGAGTGCTATTGTTCTAACAATCTTTCAATGATTCTAATGTCTTCTGGCCTTAGAACAGCCTGCAAACATTGCTGACTGTCAGATACTTATGTATTTTTATATACTTATGTATTCAGATTCTATTGATTAGTGATAACCAAATTCCTGAGACCAGTCCTCAGTTCTACCTCTGGGCCATAAAATTAGCATATCGGTGATACTGGATAAATTTGTCTCCTTGCTCCTGGTTCTTTGCTAAATCCACATGAAACTTAGCCCACTTCATTGCATTACAATTACAACTTTGCCCCTTGACTTGGAGATGGGTTCAAGCCTGTAAATTCTTTTGGGACACTTCACAATACCAGTCTGTGACTCCAACCTTTGGGGCTCCCTTCTGAGCCTCAAAAACCTCATATCTTTGGCTCTTCCCCATGCCTGGAATTCTTGTTCATCTCCTAGCTTCCTTATTAGATGACAGAGATCCGAGCTAGAGACAAGAATACCTGAGTTCAGATCTAGTTTCAGAAAATTACCTGGGAGAAATGATTTAACCTTTCTGACACAGTTTCTTCATTTATATCTAGCATCTACCTCTCCATTTTGTTGTAAGGATTAAATGAAATATTTGTAAAACATTTAACACTTAATGAATGCTTCTTTCTTTCCAGACACAAATCACCTTCTATCTTCTACAGATGTCCTTTCCATTTCTTTTGTCCTTCTATGAGAGAGATTACCTTTACTTAAGAGGTGTTATGCATGTACATATATATTTGCATGCTACTACATTCATTAAAATCTGGGCTTCTTGTGATTTAGGGAACAAGTTTTTTGCCTTTCTTTAAAATCACCTGAGAATGGCTTATGATAAGCAAATGTTTAATAAATGTTTGTTGACTGATATAGATGTTTATCTATATATCATTTTATAAACTATCTGAGTTCTTAAATAGGAACTTTACATTTGCTCAAGTGAACAATTAGCAGTAGTCTCATGGGTTTTTAGAGATGAAATTTTCTTATCTGGGAAAGAGAAAAAGAAAGTGAATGACAACTTTCTTTAGATATGTAAAGGAGCATCACTACAAAAATCCTTCACCCTGATGACTTTCTGCTATTCCTAACCTACTAAATTAACTTCAAATTTGGACATCCTCCACCATTTGATTTCTTAATTCCTGTGCTATACCTAGGCTGCTGAATGTGCTTAGAGAAAACCATAAATTCAAACTGAATTCACCCATTACAAATTTAGATGCATAAATTTCAGCTAGGCCCTTAATGTTGCTTGCAAGCTTTCTTTTTTATTCCCTATCTCAAACTTAAGCTAGTTATTTCATACCTTTTCTTCTTTCTTTATGTCCCTTCAGTTCTCACCATGAATATTCAGAACAGAAGACTTGATAAGATGATATTGTCAAACAAGTGTTTTCTTTGTCTTTTTTTTCTGTAACTCAAAAGTTATTCCTTTTCTATTTATACTCAGAGGTGATTAAAAAGACAAAGCAGAAGGTATGACCATGATTTTCTCTTTTATTGATAAATAGTTATTTGGTTGTATGGGTTGCTACTTTATTTGAAATGCTTTGGTAAACATTTATTTACACTTTGAACTTGATGCTGTTCTAAGTGCTAGAAATCAATCAATAAGCATGTTTAATGAAACATCTACTATATGAGAATATACTTTGTTAAATGCTAGACACATAAAGGGAAATGAACCTAACTTATGAAAGGGGGAGACAACATGTATGTATACAGGTAGACAAGATACTTATAAAGCAGATATAAAGTGACCTTGAGAGAAAAGCATTAGCAGATGGCTACCAGGAAAGACCATTTGGAGCAGGGAAGAATTGAATTCTTGAAAGAAATCAGGGATTGTAAGAGAAGAGAGATTATTCCATGCACATTAGGCAGCAGTTGGAAAGGCAAGGAGACAGAAGATGGAGTGCAATGTTTGACAAGAAGGCCTATGTAAAGTGCGGGGAAGGGAAGGGAAAGATATTTAAAAAAAATAAGATGACTAACTCCATTTTCTTTTCTGACAGTATCTATACAAGTGGGCAACCAGGAAGTTGCATCATTCATGAGTTCAGATCTGACTTCAGACACTTAGTATGACCCTGGACAGGTCACTTAACCCAATTTGCCTCAGTTTCCGCATCTATAAAATGAGGTAGAGAAGGAAATGGCACCCCCCTTAGTATAGTTGCCAAGAAAAAACACAAAATAGGTTTACAAAGAATTGGGACTGACTGAAGTGATTGAATAATAACAAAATATATTTTGGTAAATCAGAGGAAATATAAAGAAAATTATCTCAGCAAAGAATGTGCCAATTTCCTTTGGAATATGATGGGGAAAGGTGGGTTAGATAATTCATTGAAGTAGACTCAAAATATGGTGAATGACTAGACCCAAAACTACACAGGAGATGGAACACTGGGAAGAGAACAAAAAAAAATATGATGCTCTTAAACCATTTATTTGGTTTACTCTCCTCATCTTCATCACATACACATTTGGCTTAAGTCTAATTTGCTTGCTTGGACTTTGATATCTATTCGCTCCTTTCTGGTTACCACAGAACCCCTGGACTTGATGCTCTGGATTTCTAGCACCTCTCCATTTTTTCTATGTGTTTATCTCATGCTTATTAGGTTATTAGGCATACATATACACATTATTTTCCAAACCACTTTAACTACTGAGACTTCTGGCTGATAACTACAACATGGATTGAAGAGCAAAAACATGTTGAAAGCCAGATATACTGTTCTGTCAATACTGATCTTGAGATATTGTCACCAGGGGAATACAAATAGCACTTTGGAAACATCTTTGGTACTCTATTAATTGTGTGAATATTACCTCCTGATCCATGGGCAACAGTCCCATTTTCTTCTTAGTGCCTCTTTCTCTCTCACATCTTCCTGACAGAAACTGCGCTGGGTCTTTAAAATGTGTTATTGTTCTCTGGGGAAGTTGGAGAGTTCATTGATTAATTCCAAAGTTTTTTATGTAAAGTATTTTGGAAATACTTTACACTCAATGACAGTGAGTCAGAAACATAGAAAGTAAATGCTTTTGCAATTTAATATTAGAGATGACCCTGAGAGCACCTCTTATTTGCATCAAAAGCTTTACATCATCATTAGTTAACCACCAAAGGACAGAGTTTGTGGGATCATGAGGAATTTAAAAGAAAATTAAAATTTTTGCTCTTGACAAGCAAGGATAAAGAAAGGATCCCAGTGGATGTCGCACAGTGAGAAACTATTTAGGAGTATGTAAGACAGAGATCATAGATGAATTCTTCAAAAGCAGGGAAGGAAAAAAAAACATTTATTTTTAAGTGCCTACTGTGTGCCAGGTGCTTGTTAAGTGTTTTACAAATAGTATCTCATTTGATCCTCACAACAAACCCTTAGGGATAGGATCATTATTATCCTCTTTTTTATAGTTGAAGAAACTGAGAGAGAGGTTAGATAACTCGTCCAACATGAGGTTGGATCTGAATTAAGATCTTCCTAACACTAGACCAAAAACTCCATCCATTGTGTCAGCTAGCTGTCTCAAAGGAAAAACAAACAAACGAACAAATAAAATCCTTCTGCTCTCTTCCTTTTTTGTACCCTTGGGCATGATGCCTTCATGTCTGGCTTCTCCCAGCACTCCCAGTCTTTTATGTCCTTTGAAATCCTTTCCTTCTTTCACAAATTTGTGTCATAATTTTAGTATATCTGCTGCCAAAGCAGGCAGCTTTCCTTCTTTCAATATCCAGATTAATGAGAAATCTTCCCTCATCCTCCTGAAGTGATTTTTGTCTCTTGGTTTACTCTGATGGATCTTTCTCATGTATTTTACCATTACCTAATTTGTGCTTTGGGGATTTGTGTATATATTTTGTTTCTCCCTTAGAGCAGAATCTTAAGAATAGGGGTGTGTGTGTGTGTGTGTGTGTGTGTGTGTGTTTTTATACCCTAAATGCTTAGCACAGGATATGGTGCTTAAGTTAACTTCTTTAAAAATACCTTTTTACTGATTAATTACTATATTTTAACATTAGGCACTGGAGTAAAAAGAGGAAGATATAGATAGATAGATAGATAGATAGATAGATAGATATAGATAGATGGATGGATGGATGGATAGATATAGATATACTTCTATATTTATATCTATATATGAATTAGTCTTTTTTTCCTCTGCCTTTATACTCCCCAGCTCTTACTCTGATACCTTTGGCATAGTAGAATGTAATAGCAGCCAGTATTTTCTTGAATCAAATTGAACTCCATAGAAGCCTTTGGCAGTGGGTTGGAGAGCTTTCTATGAAGAGCTCTCATGGTAGAATACTTGTGTCTACAACCAGGCCAGGCATTTCACAGAAGAATAACATAAAGTTGTCTAAATGTGTGATTTGAAGAACATTGAATGGATGACTGGTCATCCAAACTATGTCCCAATAGTTCTTGACACTTATACCCCTAGTACCACCCCAGAAGGCAAAGTCATTATCTTTTTATAAAATTATAAAAAAATGTGCTTTCCCACTAAGAGATGATGTTATCTTTATCTTTTAATAATGTTATTTATTAAATAATTTCATCATCAATAAATATTTACTGTGCATCTATTATTTGCAGCATAATATGCTGAGCACTGAGACAAAGCAGATAAAAGATCATAGGTGAAGGACCCTTAGAAATCACCTAAGGACCACCCCCCTTAGTTTTCGGGTGAGGAAGCTAAAACCCAGAGAGGATAAATCCAAGCAGGCAAGCTTTGGTATAGTGCCTGACACATAGCTGACACTCAGTAACTGTTTATTTGATGTATGAATGAGTGAATTGTTTTTTGGTTGACAGAGCTTTTATTTTCCACATATGGTTTATGCCAAAGGGCAGCACTGGTTGTACTTGAAGCGCTGAAGCATACAAAATGTAAAAGACATTCAGATTGCTTTACTCTAATGCCATTCTGGACAGATGAGGATCTGGAATAGGAACAGAACTTTTCTTAAGCAATGGGAGATGAAGAAAGAAATTAATACTGTTTATACCCATTCTAGTTTTACTTTCTAGCTTTTTACTTTTTATTATTTTTTTTAAAGAATATCTCATTCAGTCTGGAAGTACAGTTGCCAATCCCACCGCTAATAGGCTCTGATGCTTTAGCTTGATCTGATTTTCTGACCTGAACTGGTTCATCTTTCCATAGGAAGCCTGTAAGCCTCCCTCCCAAGGGCTTGCTGTTCTACTGTTAGACTTAGTGCAGAAATTGAATTGGTTTGAACCCTACTGCAAGGCTCAGAACTCCCAAACTCAAGCAATTCATCAGCTTCAGTTTCTCCCAGTGATGGGGATTATAGTGGTTGTGCCAACATGCCTACTTAAATTCTCTCTCTCTCTTTTTTCTTTAGCTGAGGCAATTGGGTTTAAGTGACTTACCCAAGGTCACACAAGTAAGAAGTGTTAAGTGTCTGAGACGAGATTTGAACTCAGGGCCTCCTGACTTCAGGGCTGGTGCTCTATCTACTGCACTACTTAGCTACCCCCTTAAATTCTCATCCAGAAAGTCAGTGAATTTTATAAATTCTGTGACTATGAGAAAACATAGCAATATAGCTCAGTATCTATCTTCTGTAATGCTGTAAACTAGCTTCAGTATTAGAATATAGGGTATGTTCAGGTCTCTGGAAGTCTTCACAACAACTTTTAACATGTCTAAAAAGAGTTGATCTGTAAATGAATCTTCTCTACTCCCTCTCACCCCCCAGAGATGAAAGATGTCATTTTAAGATGATGGTTCATCCATTTAAGCTCTGCTCTCGCTCTATGAGGTGTCTCTCACTTACTCTATTCAGTGAGGATACCTAGTGAAATAAAAATGAGGTATCACAAGTTTGGGGATGAGGCTGAATTCTAAAGCAGCCATTTGCCACTGGATATTGACAAGATAATTTTAAACTCACATAGTGCCTGACTGGCCAAAGGACTGGGCTGAAAGCCAGCTGGCTGATGTTCAATGTAGGATAAATATTAGTGATGCTGATGGGCAGGATGAAAAGCTAGAGGGTGCACGTAACATAACTTTGGTCCTAGAAGTTGAATGGAGCATCTGAACTTTTAGAGTCTTCTCATGCTTAGAGAAGACCCACATTTATAAGAGGAGTCTGAGATTTCTCCTTTCCATTCCCACTGAGCTTATGCCCTTTTCCACTGAGAGATAGTCTGTAGAATAGATTGGCTCCATTCTCCATGAGACTCACTACTCAAATATTCAAATATTTCATCAATTGTGATGTTCCTTCCAAAGATGCAGATAGCCCCCTATCTAAAACTGCTATCTTTTCAAAACTTGTCCATTCCTTCCCAGAAACTCACCACAAAAGTCCAACTAACATACGGCTTAGAATTTCTTTATTTCTCCCGACTTTACATAGGTTTGGGTGGAACAAATGGCTATCCACAGTTATTCTTTCCCCATATTTCCATTCAATCAAATATTTCCCTCAAGAAATTCTTTTTAAAAAAAATTCTCAATTTGTCATATGTTATATAACCTGTATCACAGCCATTCTGCTGCCTTCTATGTAACAATTTTATGTACATACTCATATACAAATATACATACATGTATATATGTATATATAAACACATATCTATATGTATACACATCTCTTTATACTATATATACATGCCTCTGTACACTATATATATATAACCAGTATACATGCATTTATATATGTATATATAAAATCAATATGTGTTCATATATATATATATCCATCTATCCATCTACCCATCTTTCCTCCCCCTTTGGTCTCCAGCCACTTAAGAACCAGTTATTTTTGAGTGGGGGGAAAGGAAAGCAAAAACACTTAGGTATTTCAGCTGCAATAGAGTCTTACATTTCAAATGACAGGTAAAAGGCATTTTTTCACAATCTATATTGGTTGCTAGGTAAGTTCTCTCTACTCTCCCTCCCTCTCTTCCTTCCTTCCTTCTTTTTTATTTTAAAACAGAGTACAATAGCAAATTAGAAAGTCTCAACTGAAAAATATTCTCTTTCTACTTAAAGAGAAAAGGGCATTAATAGAAAAAGATGTTTTTTTTTTTTTTTTTTGCTTCTCCTAGGGGTTCTTTTTTCCCATGTGTTTCTTGAGGGGAATTAGATGAAATAATTGTTGTTTGTCCTTCATTCTTGAAGAGGATAATGGCATCTGGGAAGTGATGCTGAAGAACTAAAGTAAAGTAGAAAGAGCCCTTTCACTGGAGTTAACAGGCCCATGTTCAAATATTGAGTAGAATTCTTTCCACTGTGTCCCCATGATACTGGGCAAGTCACCTAAAATTGCCAGGACTTCATATCCTCATCTATAATATGGAGCTGAGGAATTGTGTGTTATTCTAGATGGCTTCATAGAGTCTTATCAGTTCTAGATTTATAATTCTATGATGTTAGATAGCATTTATTAAGACTGCCTCTATGCCCACACAGTGGATAGAGTGCTGAATAAGGGAGACTCTTCATGAGTTCAAATCTGGCCTGAGACACTTAATAGCTATGAAATGTTGGGCAAGTCATTTAATCCTATTTATCTCAGCTATTCATCTGTAAATGAGCTGGGGAAGGAAAAGGAAGCTAATCCAGTATATTTAAGAAGAAAACTCTAAAAGGGATCATAGAAAGTTGGACACAACCAAAAAATGACTGAACAACAAAATTATATACTAGAAACTGTGCTGAACACTTTCCAGAAATCATCTCTTTGGTTTTTAGCACCATTTATACCAGCAGCAACCTGCTGCTATTATTCCCATTTTATAAATGTGGAAACTGAGGCAAGAAATTTAAGTTCAAGATCACAGAGCTAGTCAGTTTTTTAGATTAAAGCTGAACTCAGATTTTCCTAATTTAAAGTCTAAGACTCTATCCACCATGGCACCTACTTCTGTAACCTTCACAGTACTTAGTGTTACTAAAACATAAATGATGCTCAATAATTACAAACTTGTTTGTAAGTTAGTTAGTTAGGAAAGTATATTTAGATTCAACGAAAGTATGTGGACTTTTTTTTTTTTACTTTCAACCAAAGGGCATATGTAACCAAATGTCAATTAGTTCTATGAAAACACAAACTTAGATGAAATATATTACAAGAGGATAGTTCCACAAAAATAATCTGATCAATATTATAGTAAGAAGATGGAAGTTCCCTGGAGTTTACAATGTTAGGGAGTTCAAGTGATAATTGGGAGAGTTTCTGTTCATCTGATTTTCATATTGAGTAATTGGATAAATAATATTGCAGCAGAGTTTTTCAACATCAGGGTTGAAGTTCGGTGAATTTCTGATGTTTCTGTGACTCAATACTAGTTTGAGCAATGGAATGAAAGTTATGACTATATTTGTGACTTATTCTGGGTACAACTCATTTTATTAGAAAACCAAATGGATCCTTAACATAAGAAATGATAAAGGTATTTGAAGATATTTCTATTGAAAATTGCACCATAAATTCCCAAAGATATGTTAAATTGTACACAGAATACCAAAGATATCTGTTATGGGGACCATTAAGCAGTCTGCCACCAGAAAAGCAGATGCCACGGGTAAATATGTAACTTCACTTAATAAATCTAAAAGAGAATTAAACTGCACCAGAAATAGAGCACTCTGGCATAAGGAATATTTTCCTAAGTGATTATTCTCATAAGTGATGTGTAGAAGAGTTCAACATAAATAGAAATGACTGGAGAAAATGGATGTATTTCAATTACAATCATCAACTCATAATGTAAATGGGAAGGAAACAATATCAGTCTATTTTCAAGGCATGTACTTAGGGGAGTAGGAAATGGCATAAAATTAATTAACCCAGAATAGCTATAATTTAAGGATTGCGACTCAATTTACATCTCATTCAGATCTCCTGAGAATTGGAATCCAAGTGGATCATGGTCAGTCAGGACTAACCCATGCTTGCAGATCTAATGTTTAGTATCCCCTATTCTCTGATTTCTGTCTCAATGGTCCCTAGTTGGCAAGAATCCTGCCACCCATGGATCTTACAGAGTCCTTGGATTTTTATTGCTGTCTTATATATGTAACATGTACTATTTTTAATTATAGTTGTTCCCATGCCAGCATCCTAAATTCTTGTTAAACTTTGAGTTTTCCAGGAGAAAAGGGACCAAGCCTTCCTTCATCTTTGATTCCTTGTCAGGGGTTAACACAGAGAAAGGGTTCTTAACAAGGGATGGGAAGGTATTAGCATTGATACAGGCAACTGGCTTTCCCAAAGGGTCTAAAATAAGAAGACAAGGAATGGGATCCAAAAGATCCAAAGAGATCTAAGTAAAAAAAAAAAAAATGGGGATAAAAGGAGGAGTACGTCAGAGAGCCTTTTAAAAAAGTTTCCTTACTATTATCTTGTGCTCATTCCAAGGATAGTAGTATAAGGAAGAATCCAGGGGTGTGTTGATACCAACTCCAACCTGCTTGAGAGATATGATTGTTAAATTTTCAGTATACATGTTTACACTTCAGTAAAGGCAAGTGCTACAAATCAGAGTTTGATTTTTTTTTTGTTTTATTGTCTACACTTAAAGTGATGGGAAAAAATGTTAAAAATGCAGATTAAACTCCAAAATGTGTTGTGGATGCATTTCTTCCCAGAGAGCCAGTTGTTGAACATTTATTAGCATGCCTCTGGAAGGATCAATTAATTGATCAAACAACAATTATTTATTAAACACTTGCAATGGGCTAGACACTGTTAAGACACCTGGATATAAGAAAAGACAAGATAGGAAATTTTAGTCTGTTTTTCAGCTTGATCACGAAGGTTGAAAGCAGCAAGTGGTGCTGAGGTGATCTTGAAGCCCATTATTGCTTTGGTATCTCTTGCATCTCCACAGCACTGAGCTCAGTTTTGGGGAGTCTAAGAGATGCTTGCTAAGTACTTATATACAAAGGAAGGACACCAGCAGCTGGCAGGTGGGAACAGGAAAAGCATCATGAAAAAGGTATCCTGTGAACTGGAGTCATACCTGAACACGCTATTTTGCATTCACTTTGCATATATCCTTTATCTGTTTGTATATGCACATACTGTCTCCCTGTACACAAGTAAGTTCCCATAGGAGCAGTATTATTTCAATTTTCTCTTTGGATGCCCAGAGCTTAGCAAAATGCCTGGGACATGATAGATGCTTATAAATGCTTGTTAATCAGTGAATTAATAAGATATCAGAGTTTCAATTCGGGGAAATTAGTTCCAGAGTGCTTTATTTTTTAACCCTTTCAGACTCTGTTCCCATTTTTACTCATCCTCCCCACTCTATGTCCTAATCTCTTCTTGGCTCTCTCTAGTACCTTATAGCTGGGAGAGTCACCATGTACATCCAAGCAGGTGAATTAAGAGATAAGTATCTAAAACTATGTTTTATATGTATTTAGAGTAAGGGAAAGCTTTTGAACACTACATTAGAACTCAATGCATTTTCCCATTGTTATTTGACTTAATTTTTGTACTTTTATTAAGCTAATTCTTCAACAAGGATGTATCCCTCAGACAGAAAGTAACACTTCTGAGATTTGAAACCAGATCATTAGATTCCAAATCCATCACTCGTTTATGCTGTCCATTAAATAGTGGGTTACTCGAGAACAGACATTATAATTTGCCTTCACCTGTAACTCCAGTGCTTAGCACAGTGCCTGGAAAATATCTGGTGCTTAATAAATCCTCACTGACATTTAATAAGAGTTTAATAAATGATTGCTGTTTATTGATGATATTGTCTTGGAAATTACCTCAGTAAGTTCATTTATGATTTTGTTGTTGACTGTCAATAGTATGAGGCCTGAGGGACTATAGCTAGTTTTTGGACACCTAAATGCTGTAGTCTTAGTTTTTTTTTTTGTTTTTTTGGGTTTTTTAATCCATTAAAAAAAAATCAAAATGTTTAAGCCCTGGTCATTGTCTTTGAATATTTCCCTGAAATTTTCTGAGAAATCACTAGAGGGCGCCTGGTCTCCAATAATTTTCTTTTTAGATAGCTTTAGCCAATTGTTATCAGGTTCTTAAGACATTCAGTTCAGCCTATGGTGACTTGGGACTAGAAATTCCTCTTGGGTCTCTAGGTTAACTCTAGCATATTTAGAACCCCGAACATGTCCTACATAAGATCACAAGAGGACTCAGGGCTATTCTAAATGTGATGAGGAGGGATAGGGGAGGGTATGGTAATCTGTCTCTGGGATTCTTCCCTTTAGATGTGGATCGGAAAAGTCATCATTTTAATTCTGAGATCATTTTGTAATAGTGTCCAGAGTGGATTGGAAACTGTGGGGCTCTCCTACATCAGATCGACCAGGGCATATTCCTTAATGTCATAAAGATTATTTCTCAACACAAATATTCATTCCTAATAAACTTAGGCTATCAGACATAGCCCAAATTCTTAGTTCCTTTCCTCAGTGATTTTGAAGTAATTCTGCATATAGGGATAGGGACCTGCTATTGTTGTAGAGGTTTAATGAAGCCACAGGGGAAATTTCCCCAGCCAGCACAAATATTCACCTTCTCTGCAACTAATAGTCTTAGCAAGTTGCCTAGGATACTGAGGAGAGGTTAAAGTACTTGCCTTGGGTCACAGAACAGTGGCAAGACATGAATCCAGATTTTCCTGGCTTTGAAACCTGTTCTCTATCCACTTTTACATGCTCCCTTTAATATTCTACATATGCTATGTTTACTTATCTGTAAACATGTCTTACTCCCTATTAGAAATTAAAGTTCTTTGAGGGTGGGACTATTAGACTTACATTATATAAAATTATATTTATATAATTAATATATTTAGGGGCTATGTATATGTGTCCCATGTATATGAATATGGAGAACTGAATCTGGCATTCATGAACTTAAATAGTGACTTGTTTATTAAAATGTATAACTTGTCTGGACCAGATAGGGAAGTGCTTTCAGACAGTTGAAAAGATTGTTTATGTTCTGCTAAAAACCATAATGATGCTCTTTGTTCTTTTATATCTGTTTTTTGATGTTTCAACTAGAGACTAACATCTTGCTTTAGGACAGAGAAATCATGTGTCCAAAATAATGGATTATACCATTATAGGAATCCTATTTAAGTAAGACACGTTAAATCTTGACCCCTATCCAAATGGTTCTGGGCTCTATGTGCTTCTCAGAAATGTTATTCCACATTCAGAAAGATGACCGAAGGTAAAATAAAAGGGGAAAATTGAAGGCCCGAGGACAGGTTGGGACCAAGGTAATACAATTACATGGGCACCTGACCCTCTCTGGTGCTCATTTGGTAATATTACATTATAAAGGTGAGTTTTGAGGTTATGCTGAGAAATGTATCAGCCCATAAAAACCTTCCTCAAAATAAACAATAACAAAAGCCAGTCCTGTGTCCAAGTAACCCAATAATAAAATAAAATGGAGCTTTTCTTGAGTACTCCTAATCCCACCTCCACCCCATAAATTATAAATAGCTGTTGGTTGTCTACCCAACAGGTAGTAACCTGCAATGTTTGAGACTTAAGGTCTTTTGGGAAACATAGAAAAGTCATTTTTTATCTTGTATTTGTCTTTAACACATGTTTTCTCTCGCAGAGGGTGGGGGAGGAGATTCAGACTGAAAGTTAATGGAGATTTAGAGCAAAGATTTCTGGGTAGTATTATACTGAATCTGTTTGAGTTGAGTGTTATGGCTTCTGGTTAAAAAAAGCAATCACAAGGATAAATATTCCCTCTCACATTCTTCTCCCACTCTTAAAAATTTTTGGAAACCGTGTAGAGTGGTGGTAAAAGGCTGGGTAAAAAGTCATGGTTTTGCTACTTGGATGATTATTTTCAATTCATATTGAATCTTTGTGCCTCAGTTTCCTCATCTGTGGAAATAAGGGGTTTGCAAAATCTTTTGTGGGGTAATTGCAGTTAAGTAACTAGCTCAGGGTCAAACAGCTAGTGTTTGAAGCCAGATGAAGTCCAGGTTTTCCTGACTCCAGAGCTAGTGCTGAATCCACTGGGCCACTTAGCTGCCCTATATAAAATCTTAATTTTAAGAATGTTGCCTACTAGCCAAAGTTCCCATGGACTTATGGTTCTTGATTTTCCAGGCTTATATTATTAAAAAATAAAAATGATATCTTTTGAAATTAGAGAAGATAATTTCTTCTTCTGGAGTTTCTGCCTTTGTGGCCAAATACCAAGAAAATACAGTATGTCTTGTTAATCCATAGAAATCCCACCCCATTTATTATTATTTAACAAATGCTGCCCTCTAGCAGTTAACACAAAATTGAAAGTACTTTTATTCCAGAGCACAGATTTATTTATTTATTTGTTTGTTTGTTTGTTTGTTTATTTATTTTAAATTAGAGCATTTTCTGGCTGTTCTTCAGGAAGGCTACAAATTCTCATCAGTTGCAACCACTGTCCCCTTGCTTCTAGATCAGCAATGTATAACAGAAGTTAAGTTAAATGATAAAATGACTTCTGATTGAATTAATTTCTTAAGGATTTTAAGAAACTTAAGATATCAATAAAGAGCATATTCTATTTCCTCACATTAATTTATCTAATAAATGAACTACCAGCAATAACATCCCTTCTGCTTTTAAATGTTTCCTGATCCCAAGCCTATATGTCAAGTTCCAGGCCTCTTTACTGATTATCTTGAAATTATGACAGGTAAAGGGAATATTTTTAGGATAAGGAAGAACTAAGCATGTTTATAAACAATTGGAAAGAAACAATGGAAAGGGACAAATAGAAAATGAAAGAGGAACAGAAAGAAAAAGAAAGACAGAAAATAGACAGAGGCAGAGAGAGACCAAGACAGAGAAAGATCTGAAAACAAAGTCATCATCAATTAAACAAAGAGATGGAAGAAATGAGATTAATTAACCAATCAGTAAGATTTTATTCATTACATACTATGTGAATAGGCATTTTGCAAAGTGTTAACATTAATAAGGAGGAGGCCACTCATTTTATAAGTTTTGAGAGAAAGAGAATCTAGGCAAAAAGGAAACAGAAAAAATTGTAGACCCAGAGGATAAGATAAAAGGTATCCAAAAGAATATCCATAAAGTATTTCATAGTATCATAGAATTTCAAAATGGTAAAGGATCTTAGAGGCCATCTAGTCTCAATGTGTTGGTAAATTGTCCCTTCCCTTTGACCCAGTGACACCATTGTTACTTCATTTTATTTTATATTTAATAATAACTTTTTATTTTCAAAATAGATACAAAGATAGTTTTCACCCCTCACCCTTACAAAATCTTGTGTTCCAAATTTTTCTCCCTCCCTTCCTCCAATCTCCTCTCCCAATCAGCAAATAATCCAATATATGTTAAATATGCAATTCTTCTATACATATTTCCACATTTATCATGTTGAACATGAAAAATCAGATGGAAAAAGAACAATGAGAAAGAAAAAAAAAGCAAGCAAACAACAAAAAGATGAAAATGCTATGTTGTGATCCATGTTCAGTCCCCATGGTCCTTTTTCTGGATTCAGATGGCTCTCTCATCACAAATCTATTGAAATTGGCCTAAATCACCTCATTGTTGAAACAAGCCAAGTCAATCAGGATTGATCATCACATAATCTTGTTGCTGTTTACAATTTTCTCTTGGTTCCACTCACTTCATTTAGCATGTAAGTATTTCATGTAAGTCTCTCCAGGACTTTCTGAAATCATTTTGTTGATTGTTTCTTATAAAACAATGATATTCTATAACATTCATATACCAAAATTTATTCAGCCATTCTCCAAATGAAAGCCATCCAATCAGTTTCTATTTCCTTGCCACTACAAACAGGGCTGCTACAAACGTTTTTGCTCATGTGGGTCCTTTTTCCTTTTTTTTTTTTTTTTTTTTTTTTTAACGATCCCTTTGAGATACAGAACCTGTAGAAACAATGCTGGATCAAAGAGTATGCAGTTCTCTAGACCCTGGGCATAGTTCCAAATTGTTCTCCAGAATGGTTGGATCAATTCACAACTCCACCAATAATGTATTAATGTATGAGTTTTCCCACATCCCCTCCCCGATATTTGTCATTATTTTTTCCTATTATCTTAGCCATTCTGAGAGGTATGTAACATTATTACTACTTTATACCAAAGAGATGGGAAAAAAGAAAATGATCCACATGTACAAAATCATTTATAACAGCTCTTTTTTGGGTGGCAATAAAGAACTAGAAACTAAAAGGGTAACCTTCAAATGAGGAATGACTAAACAAAATTACGGCAGATGGTGCATGAATGTAATGTAATATTGTTGTGTTAAAATAAATGATGAAAGGGATGGTTTCAGAGAAACTTGGGAAGACTTAAATGAATTGAAGACTCTATGCTGATCTTCAGGTACCTATGAGATATCATGAACTGGGTGTCCTCTAGATATCTTAAATAATCCAAAACTGAAATTATCTTTTTTTCTCAAATTGCCTTCTCTTTCTAATCCAAATCCTAATTTCTCCCTACCCTGTTGCCCTCTCCCCATGTAACCATGTCAATCAACTCCAGGGACTCCTAGTCACCTCCATAATCTGTATGGAATTTAAAGCATTTATAGTCAGCCTTCTACTCCTTTTACAATCTTTTTATATCTCACCACCAAAAGTATTTTGCAATTCAGTGGTACTGGCCTCCTTACTATTCTTGTTATCTTCCAATTCTAGATATTTTCACAAGTTATCCTCCATGCCAAGAACTTTCTCCCTCTTCATTTCTGCTTTCTAGCTTCCTTGGTTTCCTTCAAATCTTAACTAAAATCCTACCTTTTATAAAATTCTTAGTGACTTGAACACAGTAGATGCCTAATAAATGTTTATTGAATGAAGATCATAAAGTTGTTGAGTAAGACAGTTTTTGGACACAGACAATATAAATTTTTTTTTCACTTGACTCTGCGTATTTGTGCATTTTCTCCTTTTTTTTTTTTTCCCAGTGGCAAGAGATGGGAGGGGATAGGAAGTGGATTTTTTATTGAAAAAAAAAAAAGTAAAATACTTTCAAAGGAATACCATCTATAACATTTGAGACAAATGGTCATCAAATCTATCTTTAAAGATTTTTAGTGATGAGAAATCCACCACCTCTTGAGATAATGTCTCTTACTTTCTGATAGATCTAATTGTTATAGAGATTTTCCCCTTACATTTTCTTTCCTTTTGTTTTCCTGTTTTTGGACCAGCAGACAAATCTAATCCATCTTGTACATGAAACCCCTTCATTCAGATACTTTGAAAACATCACATTTCTCCTGTCTTTAATAAGCTAAACATCTCTGATTTCTTAAACTAGAACTTCTTAAACTTTTTCCTCCCATGATCTCTTTTTGCCTGAGAAATTTTTAAGTGTCCCTGATTATGCAGATATATAAAATATGCATAAAAATAAAGCATTTGAGGCAGCTAGATGATGCAATGAATAGAGCACTAGTACTGAAATCAAGAGGACCTGAGTTTACATGCAGCTTCAGACATTTAACATTTCTTGGTGTGATTCTGAGTAAATCACACCTCCCCCCCAACTACTTCAATAAAAATAATAAAATAAAATAAAATAAGCATTTACTGATAATGAACCATAATTTTGTGACCGCCATGTTCATTTATGTGACTCCACATGGGGTCATGACTCACAATTTAAGAAGCTTTGTTTTAAACCACTCATCATAGACTATTTAATTCTGCTGACATTCTGCTGATATATCCTTCCTAAAATGGGGTATAAAGACTGAAACTAATTATTTAGATAGATTCTAACTAGTTACTATACTTAAGTATAGTAACTCATGAAATTTTTTTATTATATTGTGTGTTTGACTCACATAAATCCTCTGATAGATTTTTCATAAACTATTTTTTTAGCCACCATCCCCTATCTTGTACTTGCTTTTTTATTATAGCTTTTTATTTACAAGATATATGCATGGGTAACTTTTCAGCATTGACAATTGCAAAAGCTTCTTTTCCAACTTTTCCCCTCCTTTCTCCACCCTCTCCCCCAGATGGCAGGTTGACCAATATATGTTAAATACGTTAAAGTATATGTTAAATACAATATATATGGCTATCTTGTACTTGTGATGCTGATTTTTATACCCCAATGTGGCATTTTATGCATATCAAATTTTATTGTAGTAGACTTAAGTCTACTGTTCTAGCTTAGTGAAATACTTTTGGAATCTGTCATCCAGAGAGGAAGTCATCACTCCCAGCTTAATGTCACTTATATTTTAAATAAATATGCCATCTATATTTTCATTTGAGTCACTGACAAGTATTTTGAATAGTATAGGGCCAAAGAAAGATCCCTGGAGCACCCTGTCAGCATCTCTTCCCAGGTGACATAGATCCATTAATAAATACTCCCTGAGTCCAGTTAAAGAGCTAGTTTTATCTTTCTATCTATCTAGTCCAGAATGATATTAATAAAATTTTATCAAATGCTTTGTTGAAATCGAGGTATTATGTCTACAGCATTCCTTGATCTACCATTCTAGTAATCCTGTTTTAAAAATAAAGGAAATTAACTTGTTAGTATAATAAAAGACAAGGTTAGCTGTTAAAGTCATTCATTCAATAATGTAAAGCACCTACCATGTAATAGTCATTGATTTGTACATGCAAAGTCAAAAATGAAATTAATCCCAAAGTAATTAGTTAATGTTGAGAGGCAAGTTGTTGAGACCTAAATGTAGGAATAGGTTGTCATCGAACATTTAGGCAATCTCCTTCCCTCAAGTATTACTGAAAGCAGTAGTTCCTTTCTATTGACTTATTCACTAATCATACAAAACACAAAACTGAAATTTTTATTTCATTATCTACTAGCATGCATATTATCTTGTGTGTGTGTGTGTGTGTGTGTGTGTGTGTTTTGACTATTTTTAATTAAATTGCTGCTCATGGAGTCATCTGCAAAAAGAAATTACATATCTTTGTCCATATTCAACATGATTGTTTCAATAATTTCCTCTATTCTTCATCAAAGATAAGGCTCTAGAAGTAAAAAAAAAAAATTCTCTCTCTCTCTCTCTCTCTCTCTCTCTCTCTCTCTCTCTCTCTCTCTCTCTCTCTCTCTCTCTCTCTCTCTCCTTCTCTGTCTCTCTATTTCTTTCTTTCTCTCTCTTATTCCCACTCCTACTCCCACCAGAACTATAACTAGGAATTTTGATGCCCTAGGTAAATTCACTTTGGGAGGGTATGAAAAGTCTATCCTGGTTAGATTTAGTTGACTCAAGGAGATGAGTGACAGGAGAAATCCAGGATGGGGATTGTGGGGTAGACATTTAAGATACAGCGGGGAGGCAGAGCCATAAGGTCACTTGCGGCATTGAATGTGACTATCACAGGACTCAAAAGCACAAACACAGTAGGCTGGAGGAATGTTATGGGAAAAAGCACTACATGTCCCAAATGATAGAACCCTAAGGCAATGCCCTGAACATTTCATCCTAGTTATGGCTCTAAGTTCTATTAACTTTGCTCAGTTATTCATTTCTCTTCACTTGCAATTGTGTAATAGTCTATTCAAATGTCCTCTGTGCTTCCATATTCTATGATTTGCAACTATTTTTCACAGTCACCAGATTTATCTTCCCAAATTACGTTTCTTATTCTTTTTCCTCTATATCTTCCAAATAAGTTTCCATTCCCTAGTCTGATGTTTAGTTATATTTATAATATGGCCCTACTTCCAGGTTCAATTCTCACTACCACTCTACATGGTAGGACCATCCTTTACTTTCCTAAAACACCTTGAACTTCTTTACCACATTTGACATGCAATTATTTCTGCCTTCAATACCCTTTCCATACCTTTCTCTATAAAAATCTTTTAGCCTTCCCCAGTCAATCAATCAAGAAGGCATCACTCCTTCCTCTTTACTTCATATTATTTTTCTGGTGTATATACTGACTTGTATCTAATTTATGTATGTTCATCATATCACATTGGATTTATAATAACATTGTTTATAAGAACTACATGTAAATAGTCTTCATATAATTCCATTCTTCCTTGATAGTGCTTTGCTTATAATAGTTATATGGTAATATTTACTGAATGATCACTCATGGAGGTTGGGTCATGAATTGTTTTATCAATATTCATTCATAGAATTTTATCTCTCTATAAAACTTATGAAGGTAAATCATACAGAATTATAGATTTAGAATTGATAAGTACAATAGAAGTTAGTACAAAACCTATGATTTATAGTGAAGTCCAGAAAAGAATAGTAACTTAGCTGAAATTTCATAATTACTAAGTGACTCATTTGGGATTTGAAACAAGTTCTGACTCTGGACTTTTTCACTGTATCTAGCCTAATATCTAATTGAAATATAAATCTTTTCTCCAACTTCTCTAACCTATTCTCCCCTGGAAAGCGTCTAGTGTCAAAAAATTCACTCTCTTTGAAAACAGATCATATTATGTGGGGACAATTCTAGAATGTTAACTTTTTTCTAACATCTACCCATTAGTCCTAGTTCTATTCTCTGGGACTTAGCCGAATAATTTTTTTTTCCATGTGGCAATCTTTCAGATACTTCAAAAAAGTTAGCAGAGTCCTTTTATGTCTTCCTATAGCATAGCTTTACTTTTATTTATCATTCTGGTTGCCTTTATTTTTTGGACTAGCTCTAATGTCAATCAATAAATCAATAAGCATTTCATTAAGTACCTATTTGTGTCAGATTTCCTAGAAAATTGAGTATTTGAATTCTGTATTCCACATTCATGTGTGTCTATAAATCAATACAGTATTCCAAATCTGTTTTTATTGATTCTTTCATCCTCAACATTCCACTTCTATTAATACAGTGTGAAATTACATTAGCTTTTTTGGCTGCCCAACTTGTTAAGGCTTCTTGACTTTAAATTTATTAAACTCCTCAAGATTTTTCTGTATGAATTGCTATCTACATACCTGAAAAAAAAAGATGGAAAGAAGAATAAAAAAAAAGAAAAGAGATTTCAAAGAAAAAAGGAGAAAATAAAGAGAAAAAAAGAAAGGATAGAAAGGAAAAAGGAAAGAAAGGAGGTAGAAAAAATGAAGAAATAAAGAAGGAAATAAAAGAGGGAATAAATGAGAGGAAAAAAGAAAGAAAAAGAAAGAAAAAAGAGGAAGAAGGGAAAGATGAAGGAGGAAGGAAGAAAGAAGAATGCTATAATGTTATGCTTACCTACCATTTTTTGGTTCATAATTTGTCACTTCAAAGAAAAATGTATCAGTGGGTTGTTATGAGAAATCAGCAGATCACTGTTGATGAATACATTTTGGGGTACCTATTGACTATCTTTGGAGAATGCACACTTTGCCTCAGGCTGAGAAATATGTACAACACATATACATAAGTGAATTTTTTCTTTTGTTTCCCTTAGTATTTTGTTAATTGATTTGGACTTTATGTATCTAAAGGTAGACTGGATTTGAATATAAAACTTCTGAGACCATGCAGTTAGTTACTCAAGTTATGAAAAGAAGCTAGCCATTTACACAACAATCTTTTTCATTTCCTTTCAATTCCCTGAAGGAAGTAAGGGATAGTTGAGATAAAGCTGGAAATTGTGATTGACTTAATTTAGGGATGATGGGGTACAGCTGTAATTGCTCTCAATGCAGATTCCACATTTGCAAAGATATTGAATTGTCATCGACCTTGGAAGGAACATATAGACCATTCTTCTTACAACCATTGGTTTCAAATAGCAAATTCCTCTTTTCAACTAATAAGGATCTCCCTAATCTACTAATTATGTACACATTGCATCAGGTTCAATGCCATGCCCTTTGATAATTTTCAAGTTACTTCCATGTTCAATTAATATAATTTTACAAGCAAGTCTCAAATTGATGACTTGCATATAATTATAGATTTTGCAACTCAGCATATGCAAATAAAAGAATCCATATTTATTATGATGATAGATTCCCTAATAATATAAAACAGTAATCTTAATTGCAGTTAAGACTGGGTGGCAGGGTTCAATAATTAGTGAGACAGCTATTATTTTAAGGCAATTAAACTGTGGTGTAGACACGAAGACTCTTTACAGGATGGAAAAATTAGAGATGAAGGGGACCTTCAAGGTTATGCAGTTCAATCCTCTTATTTTACATATGAGGAAACTAATAACTAGAGAATATATTTTGTCTTTTCATTTCATAGGAAGTGACAAAGAAGGGATTTGAACCCAGCTCCTCTGACTCCAAACTTAGTGTGAATTTCACTATACCATGCTGATTCCAGTTTTACTTAAAAAGACAAGTATGCCCTAAGTCTCCAGACAAAGACAAAGGGAGTTAGAGAAAGAAGAGCTTAAGAAATAAAAGGAAAGATTATTCTTTCTTCTATCTCAAAAAAGAAAGAAGGAAAAGAGAGAAGAAGAAAAGAGAGAAAAAAGGAGGGGAAATGAAAAGAGAGAAGAGAGATAAACTAGGAGAAAGGAAAGGGAAAGAATGACAGAAGAGAGGAGGAGAAGGAAAAGGAGAGAAAGTGGAGAGGGAAAGGAGAGGAGAAGAGAAGAGAGAAGAGGGAAAGAAGAGGGAAAGAAGAAGGAAGAGAAAGGAAGAGATGGAAACTTCCATTCAGGTCAGTTTTAGGAAAAGGGTTCAATTTTTGCACTTGATACAGCATTTATTGGATGTGACTGGACAGATATGCTATGGATATGAGGAATGGAAGTAACTGGAAGAGAGGCTTAGGATTAGAAAGTCTAATTCAGTTGTTATCCTCAATTTCCTTGAGTATTTTCTCATTCATGCGACATGAGGTGAGAGCCCATGAGAACAGAGAGGCTGTAATCATAAGATTACATACATCTGGGGTCTAGTAACTTCTGTCACAAACTACATAGGTGACTGTGAGTACAATCATTCCATCTCTTTGGGTAGCCATCTTTCCATTTTTAATATGAAGAGTCTGAAACAGATATTCTCTAATGTCCCTTCACTTCTCGGATTATATGATCCCATTAATGAAAGTCCTGAGTGTTGCCAGGGTTCTAGGGTTTCAGTTGAATATGATTTATTCTAACTGATTTAACTGATTTATTCAGTTCAGTTGGGTAAACATTTAAGGACAAGGCAGGGGCGGGGGAGGAAGAAGACGAGGGAAAAGGAGAGGAAAAAGGAGAGGAAAAGGGGAAGGGGGAGGGAGAAGGAGAGGAAGAAGAGAGGGAAAGGGGAAGAGAGAGGGAGAAGGGAAAGAGAGGAGAGGAACAGAGAGTGAGGGAGAGGGACAGGGATAGGAAGAGAGGGGGGGGGAGGAAGACAGACAGAGAAAAAGAGACTCAGAGACAGAGATAGAAAGAGAGGACAGAGACAGTCAGAGACAAAGAGAGAGAGACAGAGAGAACAGAGAGACAGAAAGACAAAGAGACAGAGATAGAGACAGAAACAAACTGAATCTGAGAAAAAGATAATGAATTAGAGAAACAGAGACAAAGAGGAAAAGACACATACACAGAAAATAGGAGAGAAGAGAAAGTCAGAGAGCCATATGCAGAGCATAAAGAGAGAGGATGAAAGATACAGAGATACAGACTGAATCAGAGACAGGGAGAATGAGTTACATCAGAAATACACACACACACACACACACACACACACACAGAATCCTTATCCTTCAACATCTTGCATTCTATCCAGTAATGTAATGATTACACAATATAAGTACATATAAAGTAATTTCAAAGTAAACAGTATAGTTTCTTTCCTTTCTTTTTTGCAATCAAGTTTTAAGTGACTTGCCTAGAGTCACACAGCTAGTAAGAGTCCAAAGCTCAGGTCCTCCTAACTCCAGACTGGTGTTTTATCTAGTGCTATCTAGATGCCCTAGTACAATATATTTTAAGCGGGAGAGACTATTAATAGTTTCAAAATTGATTCAAAATAGTTTCAAAAGGATTTGAAAAGGAGGTAGCCCCAAAGTGTGTTTTGAAGGAACTTGGAGATTCTAAAAGGGGAGTATAAGAAAGTTTGATTAACTCAGTTCTGTGAAGCTGGCCATTAGCAAATAATAGGTAACAATTTGGAACTGTCATGAAAAAAGAGCCAGCAGAAATACATGAGGTCATCATACCATGCAGGCCATGTACTCTTATACTATATATAATATTATTATATTATATTATATAATAATGTATTTATTAAGAGTACAAATTTGAAGCTTTCCATTGACCACAGGCTATGTATAGATTAGTCTTTTAGAGTAGTATTTCTCAAAATGAGGTTTGTTTAGAATCTTCAAGATAGTATGCTGATTTGGGATATGAACACAGACTGTTCTAGTTTCTTAATGAGGTTACTGACCAGTACAGAAAAAGGTGAAAAGAGAAAACAAGTGCTATTTATTGTCAGTGATTTTATTGATAGGAACTTGTGAACTTCAGCTTAAAGGTAGCAGATGGACTATGTAACCTGCTTGATTCCATGTAAGCTTCAAATCTTTTCCTTCTGTTTCTTTCTGCTCTGTACTAAGGGAAAGTCAAGGAAGGCATACTTTGGTATTAGAATAGGGAATGGTAGAGTAGTATTGAAGATTATATGGAAAATTGAATGTTACCCTCCTATTTTCCTATTCCTAATCCCTTATTGATTATTCCTTGCCTTCATAAAACCATGAGTCCAGTGGTTTTATGTTTTAAATGCCTCTTTGTTTTTTTTTTTTTTTTCATAATGGAAAATGGAATCAACTAAGATATCTTGATGAAGCGATCTACTGGGGAAAGATTTAAAAATATTTATATGACTTTCTGAAGTCAATTTATAATTTAAGCATTGTTGATTTTATATTCTATTGAAATGTCTAAAACATAGTTAATATCATAGGAATCAACATTATAATTGACCAAATTTAAGATAAGTTCTACTTTGCTTAAGGAGTCAGTATCTTAGCATTTAACTAATGTCATTCTTCTATACTACTCTCCCTTCCAAACCCCAATTTTTCTTTCCTGATTACCAGCAAGTCTAATATTTTTAGAGCATTGAGCCTGAGTCAGAACTCAGGAAACCGGGCTTTCAATGCTATCATTTACTAGTTGGGTGATCTCTTCACTTCTTTAAATTAAGAAGATTGGATTAGCTGATGCTTAAGAATTTTTCAGACAAAGACAAATGTTCTGGAGTCAGCTCCTACTGACCTCTGAGAGCTGGTTGTTAAATTTTCAATATGAGCATTTATACCTCAGAAATCAGCAAACATTGCAATTCAGGGCTTGATTTATAAGGTTTTAAAACTGTTTAAACTCGAGAAAGTAATAGAGAAAATTTAATAATGCAGATTAAAATTAAAAATATGCAATATATACATTTTTTTTTTCTAGAGAGCCAGTGATTAAACCAGCATATTGATGCTTCTAAGTGGCAAATACTGTGAGTGAGACATAGAGAGACATGAGCTCCTTCAAATCTTCCCTTTCACATTTCAAAATCTGGCTTCACTCATAGGCTCTTCAGTTCATTCTGCTTCAGAGAAATCCTTCCTCTGGGATCTTGGTTTCATGACATTATGGAGACAATGGCACATGAGCTAAGCTTTGAAGGATGGTAAGAATTTCAACAGTCATTGGGAAGACCAATATAGTGGATAGTAAGCTAAGAGACTCAGAAGTGATAAGGAGAGAGTAAACTCATTGAATAGTGAAGTAATTTCTTTTGGTTGGAGGATAAATGATGTAGCTGAGAGTAATAAGAGACAAGGATGGAAAGAGTTTGGAATAGGCAATTGTAAAGAATCTCAATTTATTTATATCATCTTATTTGATCCTAACAACAATACTGAGAGGTAAAGGTATTTTATTCCAATTTCATAGATGCATAAATTGAGGCTCAGAGGGTTACAGTTACTAACTATGATAACACAACTAATAGTCATTTCATTTTATTGACTTATTTTTTCATCTATAAAATGATGGGTTTGGAGTAGAAGAACCCTTCAAGCTACAACCTTGAGGTCCTAAGTGCTAGAGTTAGGATTTGAACTTGTCTTCTAAATGCTATTATTATATTCTGCTATTTTAAAACTCCACAATGCTTCTGGGCTAAGGAATGCATATGATTGACAAGAGGGAATCCTTGAAAGGTCTAAGTAGAGGAATAATATAATCACATTTTTTTGACCATATGGAGAGTAATCTGGCAATGGCAGATAGGATAGAATAACAATGTGAAAAAATGAAAAAAAAGTGAGAATGATTAAGAATCACGAATTCAAAATCCTAGGGCTAGAAGAGGCCTCAGAGATCTTAATTTAACTCCATCATTTTATACAGAAAACCAAGAACCAAGGCAGCTAGAAAGTTTCTCAAGTAGCTACTGTAATAATCCAGAAGACAGGTAATGAAGGAAGAAAAGAAATAAGGAAAGAAGAAAGAAAGAAAGGAAGATAGAAAGATAAAAAGGAAGGAAAGAAGGAAGGAATGAAGAAAGAAAGGAAAAAAGAATGATAAGAAGGAAGGAAGGAATGGATGAAATCAAAGAAGGAAGAGAAGGAAATTGAATAAATTAATTAACTTTAAAATGTGGATTAAGTTTTATTATCAAGTATAATGAATCAGGATCTTGGCAATAGGATTATAAAAAGGGGGATGAAGGTGGTGAGAAATTGTGACTGTAGAATAGACAAAACTTGGACACTGATTAGGTGAAGTCAATTAAACGGAGGAAGAAGTCAAAAATGGTTCAAGTTTCTATTTTGCATGGTTAAAATAATGGTTCCATTATTAACAGAAAATGGGAAATTTGGGAGAGGAGCTGATTTAGGAAGAAACAATGAATTTGATTCATATTTAACTCATGGTGTCAATGGCACTTGGATGTTTGGAAAGATCTTTCTAGAACTAAAGAGAAAATTCAGAGCTAGACATTGAGATTTTAGGATACGGTCCAAAGAGGGAAATGACAGGTAAAATTCACTGGTCCAATTAAAAGTGGACACCACAGCAGGAGTGAACATGATACTCTGTATTAACCTATGATGACATTGAACATAGGACTGTTTGAGACCTATACTAAAAACATATACAGCTGAACTAGAAACCAATTTTTAATACAGCTTGGTACTGTTTTCTAGGAAAAAAACCTATAATAATTTGTGCTAAGTCATACAGAATTATACTCTAGGACTCACATAAAAAAGTCTTAAAATCAAAGAATTATAAACTAAGCCTTAATTTTAAGGTGTCATTTCACTTTAGCTAATCACTTGAAAGAATTAAAATCTGCTGTCATTTTTATAATTATAATATTTTATATAGCAGCTTAAGACTTACAAAGCGTGTTTTGTTTTGTTTTTTGCTCAATACCTCCATTATAAGCTAGATAATACTAAAAAGGAACCCGAGTGGGGAGAGGGTTCTTTTCTGACAATTTAAAACATTCACGAATGATAGATAACCATGATGTGATGCTTCCATAAACTTTATCTATTGATAAAAGTAGTATTGATAATAATAGTAAATCAAAATAATAATTTCTTTTGTTATTTTATACATTCATCCACTGAAATGACATGGTGTAAATAAAATGATTAAAAAGAGCCCAAGTGTCTGAATTATTATGGCAATAAAACTTTAAAAATCAATATCCTTGTCTTTGGTACTTGCAAGTTTATTAGGATAACCCACCATTCTATAGACCTAAATTGCATTATTCTAAAAGATTTTAGAAGAACAATTTCCTGTAATCTAACTAGAGAGTTCCTAGGGATATCCAATTAATATTATCTTTAATTTCCTCAGGGCCAGCAATAGTTATTTGCATTTTAATGTGCCTCTAAAATCCATATTTGCGTCTTCCATTTGAGTTTTAGGACTTGAGGTTGATTTCTAACTTAAATTTATTGGTGGCACTGAATAGCAGCACCAATAACTTCTTTTCTAGTCCTCTTAAATCATATGTAAGTCATAGTGGGGGAATATTTGTGAGAAATAAGTCTTGTAGTATTCTTTATAAAACTTTATTGGAGAGCTTATTGAAGCCTCAGAGTATTGCTCTGATTTTGGTGAGTGCTATGGTGAGCCAAGTTATGGTAGAGTTTGAAGGTAACAATGTAGTTTGCAAAGTACTATTAAGAGTTTGACTTCTGAGGATCTTTCCAACTCTATAATTCTATGAATATAGAAAAGATAAAGTCCTATAACATGACAACTCAGAAGAATTATAGAGACCCTAGCTATACCCTGGAGAAGATAGACACTAAGGTTACAGATCATATGGTTATGAATTTAGAATTGTAACTAATCTTAGAGATTATTCAGATTAACTCCTTTCTATTACAGATGAAGAAACTGAAACCAAAAGAAGTTCTTTATCTTGCCTAATGGTATATAGATAATACCTAGCAGAGGCAAAATGGATTTCTCCCAAGAATTGATGAGTTTTTCCTTATTCAGCTGAAAGCTGGATGGCCACTTGTTGGGGTTGATACAGTGAGGATTCTTTTTCAGTTCTAGGTTAGACCAAATGGCCTTTGAGGGTTTTTCTAATTTTGAGATTCTGTGATTGAGGGAAATGCAGGATTCTGGCTTTGTGAAACTCGTCTGCCTTGGATCATTCTAATGTTTTCATCCTTCCTGTTACAGCTGTGGAGCACAGTACATTTTGTTCTCCTGCTTATGTCACAATTAAGCCCACTCATTTCACTTCTTTTCCAATACATGAAGAAAGATCTCTGACGACAAAAACATCTCAAGTTCTAAGGGTAAGGAAGGGCGTATCTTAAGGACTAATACTGATTTTAATTTATTATCTCTTTTGCTCACTGAAGAAGCAAAAAAAGTATGTTGTCTGTTGATTAAATGAATTAAAAAAGCATTTATTAGATGGGGAATATTGTGACAAGTGTTGGAGATGAAAATACAAAAGTGAGACCTACCTAGAATGTAGATTCTACTAGAAGCAGCAACATATCCCAGGAAGAAGTAGCTAAGGAAGGATGTTCTGCTTTGGGAAGTCACAGAGAATATGAATTGATTCAAAGAACAGCCAATTGATATGATATTTCCAGAACCAATCTTAGTATTAACAGTAGTGCCAGCTGAGAAAGAATTGTTATTAGGATGTGTGTGTGTGTGTGTGTGTGTGTGTGTGTGTGTGTGTGTGTGTGTGTAGAGAAAATCTTAGAGATTATTTAGTCCAATTTATTCATTTCTGAGAAAAGAATATTTGGGATTCAAATATTGAATTACATCTCCCCCCACCCAGGAAACTCAAAAAAAAGATGCAGAAAATCATTATCATTTGTTTTAGGTTACAAAGAAATTTATTTGTATGTATGAATGAATTTATTGGACATTTGCTATGTGTCAGGCACTGTACTAGGGCACAGGGCATGCAAAAACACAAGTGAAATAAACTCCTTTTTCACTCATTCAAGTGGAACGGGACCTCAGAAGCCATCTAGTTTAACCAAATTAGAATGTCATCTCCACCCTGCCTGACATGTGGTCACCCAGCCTTTGCTTGAAGACTTTCTCAAGGCAGGGGACACCCCTAACTTCACAGGGCAGCCCTTTCTGTGAATGTATGAAGGCAGAGACTATTCCACTTAACCCTCTGTACTTTCAGCTCCTACTTCAGAGTAAATGCTTAAAAATGCTTGTTGATTGATTATTGGATTATTTGCCAGTTTTTGCACAGTGTATCTGCATGTTTACTTTTGAGAATATAATCCCAGACCCCAAGAAATGTACAACTACAAGAAATCATAGTCCCTCTACTGATACCTTCAGAACAGAGACCAACAGTAGTTACACGTACTCCAACAAATGGTTATGAAGTGCTTTTTATGTCCAAAGATAAATGCTAGGTAACACAATGCAGCACTGTGAAGATAATAAAAAAGATTATTTTTTGGCTCATTGGTTAATAATATCCTATTAAGAAAGATTATCTAAGCTCCATCAGAAACCTCTTTGAGAAGATGTATTTAAACTATGATTTATTATAGACATCAAATTGCTAAATGAAGTTTCTTGGAATATATTACTTTCTTTGACTCCAATTGCTCTCAGAAACTGTTTGTAGCAACATACTCCCTTTTTATTACAAAATTAATTTTCACACTTTTCTTCTTCATCTCTCAATTCTTCACACTTTCTGAGAATACAGCATAGTCAAACTTGAGATGTTCTGAAACTAGAGCCAGTTTCTCAAGTATTTTAACCAGAGACATCTATTCTCACAGCTCACATTCAATTATAAGGATCTTTGTAGTCAGTC